>NC_057739.1:23182331-23193915 GCF_004010195.1 Chiloscyllium plagiosum
AGGTTCATAGCTCCTTGAAAGTGGAGTCGCAGGTAGATAAGATAATGAAGAAGGCATTTGGTATGCTTTCCTTTATTGGTCAGAGTATTGAGTACAGGAGTTGGGAGGTCATGTTGCGGCTGTACAGGACATTGTTTAGGCCAATGTTGGAATATCCCGTGCAATTCTGGTCTCCTTCCTATCGGAAAGATGTTGTGAAACTTGAAAGCATTCAGAAAAGATCTACAAGGATGTTGCCAGGGTTGGAGGATCTGAGCTACAGGGAGATGCTGAACAGGCTGGGGCTGTATTCCCTGGAGCATCGGAGGCTAAGGGGTGACCTTATAGTGGTTTACAAAAGTATGAAAGGCATGGATAGGATAAAAAGTCTTCTCTGGGGTCGGGGAGTCAAGAACTAGAGGACATAGGTTTAGAGTGAGAGGGGAAAGATATAAAAGAGACCTAAGGGGCAACGTTTTCACGCAGAGGGTGGTACGTGTATGGAATGAGCTGCCAGAGGAAGTGGTTGAGGCTGATACAATTGCAACATTTAAAAGACATTTGGATGGGTATATGAATAGGAAGGGTTTGGAGGGATATGGTCCGGGTGTTGGCAGGTGGGACTAGATTGGGTTGGGATATCTGGTCGACCTGGACGGGTTGGACCGAAGGGTTTGTTTCCATGCTGTACATTTCTATGACTCTATGACTCTATGAATCTATTTGACAGTTTTAAGATTTTAACTTTTTCCACCCAAGTGCACTTGTTATTGGGAGTTAAAGTTACTCCCTTAGGCTTGACATTCGGGGTGAACTTTGAAATTAAAAGAATGACTAGACATCATCTTCAAAACCGAACACTGTTTAACATTGCAGCTGAAACAGAAATCCAAATCATGCAGTGGTCAGGCAGCATCCATATATCTACGTTTCCAGTTGTTGTCGGATTTTCTTTCTGACTTCCATCATTTTTAGTGTTTTCATTTTGTTCAATGGAGCTTAGCTTTGTTGCAAACAAGTTTTCAGTGAAGTCAATATCCTAACTTACTGGGAAATATTCTTTGAGGACTGCTCATGTTGAAAATTCATTTCTCGGAATTATACAATTATGCATGGTTAAATTAAGTTCTGTTAGAAATTAAAGCTCATAAACGAACATGCATCAGAATGTAGAGAGCTAAATTATTCATTTTGATCTATTTTGTTTAGATATGATTCACTGGTGCAGTCACAAGCAAGGGAACTCTCGCATCTCCGACAGCAAATTAAAGAAAGTTTTAATATTTGCACTTTGCACCATCAAACTGTTGTGGATCTTACGAAGGCCTTTGAGGAGCTGCTGCAAGCCAGTGATGTTGATTATTATGTTGGAGAAGCATTTCGCGACCAGCTAAACCAGAGTTTACATCTGGTGGAAACACTAGAGAACAAGTTTAATTGTGGTAAGCTAACAGGAAATTTTGCTGGGTTTGAATTCCTAGTTTTAAAAGGAACATTTATTTAACTATATATTCATCACCTGACTTAATTTAACATTTGAATATTGCACATGCTTTTGTCCACCATCAGGACTTCCTACTCTTTAACTTTATGGTCATGCTTTTCTGGTAATAATTTCCATTCAGTTTTGATTTTGTTACCTGTTATAATGTAGATGCCGACTCTTGCCACTAGACAGCTCTGAGAACCAAATTTCTGACCCTGACAATGGGAAGAATTTGATAACCCCTCAGGTTGGTCTACACCTGCACTAGGCTGAGGCCAATGTGCTAGTGAGTTGCATAACCAGGAAAGTTGGAGGATTTTACACCTAAGTAATAAGGGTCAGGGGACCAAATTTGGGAAGATGAGCTAAATCAAAAGGTTGAGCCAAGCTGAAAGAGAACCATATTAATATGGGAAATATAAATAGATCCTGACAGGTGGAATAGAGGGTAAATCAACAAATAAGGCTAAAAGTCACAAAAGTAATAAAGAACAAAACTTAAGGCTGTATATGTAAAACATGTAGCTTCCAAAATACAACAGATGAACTGAAGGCTCAAATCAAAATAAAGTATGATCTAAAAGCCATCATAGAGACACGGCTGCAGGATGACATAAATTGAGGTTTTAACATTGATTGAAGGTAGCCTAGATAAGGAGTTTATAAAATGTTTTCAGGTTAGTTACTTAGAATAACATGTTCTTGAGCCAACCAGACAGCGTGCTATACCATACCTAGAATTATACAATGCAATAACACTATTTAATGTCCTCTTTGTGAAGGTGCCCCAGATAGCAGAAATCCTAATATGAATGTATTTTACATACAGTTTGAAGCAAAGGAAAATGGGTCCAGGACTAGTATGTAAAACTTTAAGAGTAATTTGAACAGTATGAAAGCAAAGCTAGCTGCAACGAACTGGTAAATAAGCGATAGCTCTACAGAGATACAGTGGCAGACACTAACATGGATATTTAAGAATACATTGGTTAGTTACTGTATTCCCAAAAGGATCTACCATTTATGGAAATTAGTATCAAAGTTAAAGAGAAACTTTATCATTATACAAAGATGGATGGATGGCAAGTCAGAAAATTGGACAGAATATGAAACAGCAAGTTCATGACTCAAGAAAAATGTTAGTATGCTGATGCAGCAACTCATGTGCAAAGCTAAAAGAATACTTTATTCTATTATGAGGGGATTTGAAATCAAAAGTGTTGAGGCTATGCTTAACTTGTATAGAGCATTAGTGAAACCGCACCTGGAGTACTGTATTGATCTCCTTATTTGATGAAGGATGTAATTGAGTTCACAGCAATTCAATAAAGGTTTACAAGCTAATATCTAGAGTGCGTAGGTGTTCTAATGAGGAATGGTTAGTCGGGCTAGTTTCATATCCACTTGGGCTTTAAAGAGCAAGATTGAAACATACACAGTTCTGGGTGGTCTTGATGAGCTGGATGTGGAAAGGGTGTTTCCTCTTGTGGGAGAATGAAAATTTGGGGGTCTTTTTTTTAAATCACAGGGGTCAATTTATAGAATTGGGCCTGAAGTTTCAATTCAAAATTGTACTTTTGGGTAACTGGTGTTTTTAAAAAAAAAGTGGTGGAACTTTGAATCCAATTCAGTCTGAGTTTGCACAATCATTTACACTAATTTTAAGAATGTAGTGCTAGAAGCTGACAGTACCCACAAATTGGATTGATCCCCTAGATGAAATTAATCTCCTTTTTCAGTTTTTCATTGAATGTATCACTTGTAGTCCTTCCAGGAGGCTAAAAATGTAAGCTGAATGATTGAGACACAAGATATGTACCTTTTTTTTGACAGGAAGGGAAATTGCCTTTAAAACTTAAGAGCTGATCACTCAACTTCAATCTAACTTGAAAATAGTTTTAAAATGTATAAAAATTATTTTCAGCACTTTTACTCACAGCTACCGTGATTATTAATGCTTATATTTTGCGATAAACACATCTTCTGCTGTATTAATCAAACCTTTACAACTTTTCCTTTTTAGTACCTCAAGGAGTAAATGTTAAGGCTTTTTAAATTATATTTTTAAGTGCTGACAAATTTGCCTGGCTTCTAGAAGTTTTTGCGTAATACTTAGTGGATTTGGTTGAACACTGCTTGTGATATGAATGCAATTTGAGCTAGAACTGCCAATTGTGGTAATTTGCCTGCAGAACTTGACAGATGTTTTCAATTGTTAAATGAATTAAGATCTTATAGGGAACTAGCTCATTAACTACATGCGAAGGTGTTAAGCTCCTCAGAGAATGGAATTAAATTCTGTTTGAATTGACGTTAGTACTTAAGGTTACTTCAAGCTGAGCCTGAATGCATATGGGAGAAACTGCTGGAAGTGGCCCGAGTTGTTCCCAAAAATTTTCAGAGAAATGTGCAGTGAGATAGTGAATTCTGAATAATGAAGAAGCTGTGTGTATTGCAATGGGAAGTTTTCTTACGATAAGCAGTACTTCCTTTGTTGTGAATCAAATAATGTAATAACTAAAGATTTCCTGATGCAAGAATTGTTAAAACCAAAGAAAAAACATAGTCGACATCAGTTATCTTGAACTGGATATGCCTCACTAACATTAATAAAATGAGCTTTTTAAAAATGGAATTCTATTTTAAAATGGAATAATGAGAAAAACAGTTTTAACCTGTCAAGTCCTGTGACCCTTCATCAAAACCTGCCAGAGCTGCTGAGTTTCTCCCAGCATTTTCTGTTTTCATTTCACTTCTCCAATATCCGAAGTTCTTTGTTTTATTTTATTTGTTAAAGACTGCTTTAAGGAATTTGCACTGGGCACAAAATTAGTTTTAAATTCATATTAACTTTGCACTGAAATAATCCATGCTTCTTTGGCCATTTGTTTATTGCAGGTGATATATCTTCTGTTGGAGACCACACACTTCTTGATTTCTCTTCAAGGTAATGACAAAATGGACATTCAGAACTTTTGCAAGCCATGATTTATGTTCTTTGTTTCAGTTTATCTGATCCCAATTTGATGTCATTATGCCTTTATATCAAGATTAATCTGTATTATTCGCTAGTTCCTGTTTAAAAAAGGACTTTGATGTGCCGATCGGTGTACTGTTATTTATTTTGACTTTGAAGAAATCTGAAATTTCATTTTAATTGTATTTTTCCTGGATATTTGATTGTAATACGCAGCAGGCAGATTTAATCTAATGATACACTGCTATCGTTATTTGTTCGTGGGATGCGCGTGTCACTGGCTAGGCCACATGTATTGCCCATCCTTAGTACCTCTGGCATTGGCTGTGGTGAGCTATCTTCTTGAATCCCTGCAGTCTATTTGATGGAGGGACACCACAATGCTGTTGTGGAGGGAGTTCCAGGGTTTTGACGCAGTGGCAGCAAAGGAGTGGCATTATAGTTGTAAAACATAATAGTATGTGGCTTGGACAGTGGTGCTGTTCTCTTGCATATGAAGCCTTTTCCTTCTCATTGGTATATATTAAAGGTTTGGAAGATGTTGGTGAGTTGCTGCAGTGCATCTTGTAGATGGCGCACACTTCTGTCACTGAGCATTGGTGTTGAAAGGAATGGAAGTCGAAGGTGGATGGGGTGATAATCAGTTAGATTGCTTTGTCAAGGGTGTTGTCAAGCTGCTTGAGTGTTGTTGGAGCTGCACTTACGCCCAGTCAAATAGACCTTCTTCCAACTCACCTCTGACTTATACCTTGTAGATGGTAAAATCATTGAGGAGACAGGAGGTGAATTACCCACCTCAAAATTCCTAGCTTCTGACTTGGTTTTTGTAGCTATCACTTGAATGACTAGTTCAGTTCAGTTTCTGATCAATAATAACCTCACAGAATGTAGATAGTGGAGAATTCAGTAATGATAATGCTATTGAATGTCAAGGGGCATTGGTTAGATTCTCTTTTGATGGAGATGTCCATTGTCTTCTGTGGCGTAAATGTTACTTGCATTTGCAATCTTTCTGAAGTATTAATGGCTTAGCAAGTTATTTGATTATTCTGCATAAGCAAATTCTACTTACAAAGGAGGATTCGGTGCCAAAACATTTCATTTTTGACATTAAAATATTTTGTGGGTCATTGACAATGCTTCAGTTTAATAGTGACCCTATTGTATTTTGGAACGTTTCTGGGCAAATGGGGCTATACACTCAGTGCAAGCTGCCACTTCTAGCAAAACTCCAAAACCACAGACATTATGACACTTTTTGGATACCTCAGTCATTTACACAAATTCACTAATGCCAGCATTTTTAACCAATTTGATTCAAAAGAATGAAATGTAAGAAATCAGTTTCACAGCCAGATGTTTGTTAGTTCAGTACAGCTAGCTTCTTTTCCCACTAATTTCAATTTACCACACATTTCCATTTTGTTAACAGCATGGATTAAATCACTCTGTTGGGTGTAGCTCTGTGTAAACCATATTAGTAATTGATTCATTATACTCAACAGCTATCATCTTACTATATCTTAATAGTAAACTTCTCATGATGGAGAGGACAGTTACTATGCCTTCAAATTAACTGTTGCGCTACAATTCGTTTTACACTGTTTTTGTAATTTTAGGTGACGTACAACATTTATAACTTTAGAGTATGAAATACATTATCAATATCTTAAACTAATAAGCTTAATGATTAATGCATTATTTAACTGTGTGGTGGACAACTTTTTCTCCAAGCATTTTATTGCATTATTTCTATAATAGTGGTTACAGCTAATTTGAAATGCATCAATTTGTAAATCTTAATATAGTGTTTATTTTTATGTTTATTACAGTCATTTGTTAAAATTAAAGGTCAGTCTCTTGATGTAGCAACACGACTTGTACTAGGAAAACCAAACCAAAAGAATTCCATGCTTGTGCTATAAATTTCTTCACAAATGAAAACCATACATTGGATATCCAGTTGACCATAGATGGAGAGAGCAGTGAGGAAATGGTTTAGAAGCTGAGTATATATGAGGTGTTTATTGAGAGAGACCCAAAGGGCAAATATTGTACTCCTTGCTAAGTTTTCACGAGTTTAAATTAAACAAATAATCACTTTTAAAGCCATTATGCAGCCTTCCTGTGAATGTTTTCCCTATTTGCAAGATATACTATTGCAGAGTGCTGTGATCCCAGTATGAACCCTTAGCTCACTAAAGCCAAGTGGCATAAAACTTTCCCCATACCAAACCTACAGTTAGCTCATGCAGCTTTTATTCAACTTCAGTCTGTTAGCCTTTTATAAAGCTTTCATGAGGTAGATGATGGCCTAGTGGTATTATCACTCAACTATTAATCCAGAGACCCAGGTAATGTTTTGGGAACCTGGATTTGAATCCCACCGTAGTAGATGGCAGAATTTGAATTCAATAATAATTTGGAAATAAGGATCTGATGATAATAGACCCATTGTTGATTGTCAGGAAAGACCCATCTTGGTTCAGTGACATCCTTTAGGGAAGGAAATCTGCCATCTTTACTTGGTCCAGCCGACATGTAACTCCAGACACACAGCAATGTGGTTGATTCATTGGTGCCCAGATCCCATGAGTGATTTTAAAAAACAGATTTGTTTGAAATCTTTTTAATGCGATAAGGTGGTGAAATTTTTGTTCATAGCCTTGTACTTTAATAATTAATTGCCATGGAGGAAATGGCACTAGTGTAGTGCTAAGTGAGTCCAGTCTTCTTGCCCTCACCTCATAAGTCAGAATTTTGTGGCTTCAGCCCCTACTTGAGGTTTACACTCCAGTGCAATATTGAGAAAATACATTTCTTAAAGTGTTATCTTTTGGACAAGACATTAAACATTAAGAGATGAACATGAAAGAATCCAAAACAAAAGATTAGAAAAGAGGAATCTTCTCCTAGTGCTGTGAAAAACATTTATCTTTCAATGTCAGCCAAAAAGAGATTTGTTAATTAATTAGTTAGTTTTAGTTATGTTTCTGCTGCGAAATGGCAAGAAGTACATTGCTGGAGATAATCATGATAAATAAGATTCTACAGTCTGTACTAATAATTGAACAGCTTGTATATTAGACAGATTTGCATTGTGATATTTCATTCATGCGTTTTGCACTGTTTCCCCTTCTGCAGTGCTTCACATGAAGGGGAAAAATTGAATTCCATGGCAAACTTGAATGTAGGAGTACTTCTAAAATAGAGGAGAACATTTACATCTCTGTTAATATGAGTGGTTGAGGCAGGTGCTGTTCCAGCACCTTTGATTAAATTGAATAATCTGGTGAGGCTAAGAATTGCACACTAATCCTAATGCATTTATTAATCTCATGCCACTGTTTCTAAGATAATGGATCCTCTGAATGCTGAACAGAAGAATTCTTTAAGCTAGAGAAATCAATCCATTCATTGCACTAAAGAACGTGCAAGCAGGAACACAATTTAGTTTATCTGTGAGAAATATTGATAAAAGTGGCTCAGTAACCTTATTTTGGAAAAAATTTTGAGGTTAGTTAATATATGGATGAGTTGATTGATGCATCTTCATGTTTTGATAGTTACTGTGTTCCTTCAGTTATTCTGTCAAAAATTCAGTTTGTCTACTTCGTGTAGGCTAAAACCAAAAGTGGACTAGTTCTTTTTTGATTGGGTGGGGGAAGCTGTTGGGAGTTCTCATATAATGTTTTTCTGTGCTTTAAGCAACTGTAAGAATAGTGCGTGATTCCTTTCTCGGCTTCAATGCCTGTGCAAATGCCTTAGATGTGCTTTGAACAAGTTTAAGGTTTATGGCTTCCGGCATGCACTTCATGTAAACAAGCATGCTATCCAAATTTAGTCCCATCTACCGAGAGTCTCTCTTCTCCTTCTCTTTGGCTAGTCCTCGCAATCTTCAACATGAAGTTCTCTACCTTCGAAAGCAGCTAGAAAGTGAGCGCAAACAGTTGCACAAGCAGCTGAATGAACTTCTTCATGAGAATCAGGCCTTGTCACAGGCAACAAAAAATCAACTTGATCAGTAAGTTTATACTCTGCATTAATCTGGGCAATCATGTGCAATGATAGTAGTTTACTATTGGAACAGTTTATTCAGACAAAAATATTCTTATTACAAAGTTACGGCTGTTTGATCAACTTGAAGGAATGTTCTGGAAATATAGATGTGATAGTTTTTGAACTTTCAGTTAAACTCTGGTGTAAACGCTACCAAGGATTGGGAAGGAAGTTAGGGAATGGGAAAGGAGGATCTTTGAAATTGGACAACTCCGTGTTGAGTCCTCCGGGCTGTAGGCTGCTCAGATGGAAGGTGAGGTGTTCCTTCAATTTGCAGCTTACAGCCCGGAGGATTCAACATTGGGTTCCCCAATTTCAAATAACATCCCTTTCCATATCCCCTGACTCCATCCTAGCATCTGTGTAGATTAGAGCCTTAGTTGTCTGTATGGTTCAACTACTTATTAAATATTCAGGGAATCCAGACTTTTGCATTCCAAGCGCTGAAGTAAGAGTTGTAATCCAAATTACAATTGTGATTCAAATTCTGGTGTCATTCATGTAAATTGACTTGAAATTTACAGCTAAAACTGAGGATATACCATGATAAGACTATACTCTGGCACTAACAACAGCCTGGAGACAGATCAGTGTTGCAATAGGCTATTTCTGGACAATGTCAGTTTTGGTTGGTTTACTGAAGAAAGTGCTGTAGTGGAATTAGCATAGAACCTTCCACTTTCCTATTAAGACAGAGTTTTTGTGAGGGGGTTTCTGTTCCAGACTGATGACTGCCACGAGCTGAAGTTAACGCATACCAGCTGGAGCTTAGTTCTTTGTAGTCTTAACACATCATAGGAATTCTGCTGTAAAATCGCCTAAAACTTTTACAGTTTTTTTTATGTAAATAAGATCCTAGCAATGTCCTTTGTCGCATTTGGTAATGATCAGGGTGATTTGGAGGCTCTTGTCAAGATCAAATTGAAGTGCTGCAGTCTTTTAATTTGTTGCTCACTGAACATATTGTCTTTGTTTATTGTGCTCCATGTATTGAAAGGAAATGTTTAAATCTAAGCTACAGAAAAGTTGATTATTATACGCAAAGCTGATTTTTTTTTTCCCCTGTAGGCTTTCAAAAGAGGTGCAAGAAAAGAACAAAGTTATTTATTGCCTACAGCAACAGTTGAAACATCAATCATATGTGCCATCCACCAGCCAAGTCTCTTCAGACTCTGAGATATCTGACAGAAATTCTGTTAGTTCACATGAAAGTCGATCAACCACATCTGAACCACCAATCCCTGCTGAAAATAAAAGAAAGTACCATAATGGTAAACAGCGAAGTTTTCAAAGGAGACTTTCATATAAGTCACCAGGTTAGTTGCATTCTTGCTGAGAAGTGACATTTTAGAGTTTGAGCAAAAATTCATGAGTGCTTAACATTTGGTAGAAATCTTGAAACAGTTCTTGATTTTTTTTTTTGCAAAAATGTAGTTTTCTGCAGCACCTTTTATGGCCTCAATACATCCTGGAGTAGTTCACAGCTATTCAAAGTAATTTTAAAGTCAGTGATTTTGCAAAGTGGTTTTTAGTTGGTTTGCATATAACAGTCAGGCTGGAGGAACACAGCAAGCCAGGTAGCATCAGGAGGTGGAGAAATCGACACTTCAGGTTTAACCCTTCTTCAGGACTGGGGTTGGGTGTAGGGGGAGCTGCAGATAAAGAGGGTGATGGGGGCAGGGTGGTGAAGTGGGAATAGGTGAAGACAGGTGAGGGGTGTGACCTGGTTGGTCAGGGGCTGGGAAGGAAGTTAGGGAATAGGAAAGGAGGATATTTGAAATTGGACAACTCCGTGTTGAGTCCTCCAGGCTGTAGGCTGCTCAGGTGGAAGGTGAGGTGTTCCTTCAATTTGCAGCTTACAGCCCGGAGGATTCAACATTGGGTTCTCCAATTTCAAATAACCCCTGTTCCCATCCCCTGACTCCATCCTAGCCCCTCCCCATCCCTTCCACTCTTCCCTGCCACCAACCGGATTTCTTCCTCCCATTGACCAACAAGCTCATACCCTCTACCTGTCTTCAACTACTTCCACTTTGCCATCCTGCCCTGCCACCCCCTTTACCTGCAGCTCCCCCTACACCCACCCTCAATCCTGAAGAAGGGTTACACCTGAAACATTGACTTCTCCACCTCCCTGATGCTGCCTGGCTCGCTGTGTTCTTCATGCCCCTTGCCCATCTATTTTGGATTCCAGCATCTGCAGTAATTTTGTCTCTTGCATATAATAGTAAAAAAAAGTGAAAGTTTTGTAATGATGATAATAAGTGATCACTATCTGGGAGATTACATTTCCTCTTCTGATAATGAGTAGGAATATTTAATAACTCAAAGTTTGTGAGAAGATTTGTAGCTCGGGTGCTCGTTGTTGTGGTTCTGTTCGCCAAGCTGGGAATTTGTGTTGCAGACGTTTCGTCCCCTGTCTAGGTGACATCCTCAGTGCTTGGGAGCCTCCTGTGAAGAGCATCTGTGATGTTTCCTTCTGCATTTATAGTGGTATAAATGCCGGAGGAAACATCACAGAAGCGCTTCACAGGAGGCTTCCGAGCACTGAGGATGTCACCTAGACAGGGGACGAAACGTCTGCAACACAAATTCCCAGCTTGGCGAACAGAACCACAACATATTTAATAACTCTATTTTGTTCCTTTAGAACCAACATTTTACAATTATCCATCTCATCAGGTTGTTTGTAAATGAACCTCTTTGATATTAAAGTAATAGCTGTTCCTTCACTTATCCTTTAGTATCTCTGCCAATGCTTCCAGGTTTCAGAATCTCCTGCATTCTGAAGTTTTGTTAACTTTAAAGCACCATTTGTATGTTCTGATTGCCATATCACCCTTGAACTTTCTTTATACAATTTTTTTTCCAAGAATTTGAAGTAGACTTTTTAGCTTTGTAGTGTGTGAGTTCTTCAATGAAATAAGGTATTGAGTATAATTCGGTGTATGCAATTGTATGATCAACCTACCATCTTCTTATCTGCACCCTCTTTTCAGTTTTATCTCCTCTCCTCTTTTTCTGTTTCTCTTCTCTTCTCTTTTTCTCTTCTCTTCTCGCGCTGGCTCTCTCTTCTCGCGCTG
>NC_057739.1:23194415-23250818 GCF_004010195.1 Chiloscyllium plagiosum
CTTGAAGTAGCAATACTGCATTATTCTGAAAGCTGTCAATAGACTTTCAAGTGCTGAAAGTTCAGCAAGGGTTGTGTTTCTCATCCTAGTTTAAGGTGCTACATAATTTATTGTTATTTAATCAGTGATACTGTTCACATGGAAATAAGACAGTAATATTAGGATACTTTGATGTTGAGACTGGAGGAAATTCAAAAGAGCTCCAGTATTTGTTGTTGCAGCACCTGAGTTGTTTCATTTCAATGCAAAACAGTTTGAAGATTGTCAATTTACTGTCGTTTAAATAAGCAAAGCTCCCTTAAGTTAAAGCAACTTTCAAAATGCAAAGTCACGTACTGATATTTATAATGTAATCATGATCAGAAAATGAATTGTGAAGAAGTAAAACAAGTAGAGTTGTGCAGAGCAGTGTCATACGTGGGAAATGGAGGAAAGTTATTAAAGCTGCTAAGCAAAAACGTAAAGGTACAGCGATTTGTATAAGTCAAGAAAGTGTTGCAATCACTCTAAATTATGTTTCTCAATTGGAAGTAGAGTTCAGTTGTTCTTCAAATATTTTAACCACAGATAAACTTCTATATCAACTGCATGCACCCTCATTCAATGTTTAGTCCATCAACCTGTCCTGTGAGTATTAGATTGAGTGCTGTATTATAGGTTAATATTTATTTGTTGTTGAAAGCTAGAACTAATATGTGACTTTATTTCTTTTGTAAGAGTGCGTGGCTACAGTGTTAAATTAATGACTACTTTGCTTCCGCATTCCTTTTGGTTTCATTCTGTAAATTTAATGAGCATATTGCATATTTGAATCTGTAGTTTAAAATGATCTAGAATATGTCAGGATTTTGTGGCAAGGTTTTTAATGTGGTACTTCACTGGATATTCTCAAGTATCAACTTTTTGTCTCCTAGCAACAACTGAAAACTCGAGCATGCCAAGTGATCCACGGAATAAAGAAGTAAGACTGACATCTCCAGGTGCTCCAACGCAAGTTCCAGGTTTGCATGCATCTGTGCTCACTCACATGTTTGCACTCAAATGAAACTTTAAACACTTCTTCTGTCTTCCATTTTTATCATTGGGGAGGTTTTGTGAAGGTGGTGAGACCATTGACCACCATTCAAGCATTTGTTGTTGGTCTACTTTAAGTTCAGTAAAGGTTTTAAATTAGATTAGATCAGGGGCAGCACGGTGGCTCAGTGATTAGCATGCTGCCTCACTGCTGATTCCAGCCTCCGGCGACTGTCTGTATGGAGTTTGCACGTTCTCCCCATGTCTGCATGAGTTTCCTTCGGGTGTTCTGGTTTCCTCCCACAGTCAAAAGATGTGCACGTTAGGTGAATTGGCCATGCTAAATTGCCCATAGTATTAAGGTGCATTAGTCAGAGGGAAATGGGTCTGGGTGGGTTACTCTTCAGAGGGTCGGTGTGGACTTGTTAGGCCGAGGGGCCTGTTTCCACAGTGTAGGGAATCTAATCTAATCAGATTACCCAGCATCATTTTCAGTTTTAACTTTCGTACATATTGAGTAAATCAAGTTATCAGCCAACTTAGTCATTTTTAATACACATTATATTTCCGTTTTACGTGAGACTTGTCAGTGGAATTGCATATAATTGTCATTAGTTTTAAAATCTACATTTTAAGCCAGTGCAAGAGTTAAGTGTAGAGGTGTGGCCCATAATCAAGGCAATCTTTTTAACAATCCCAGACGTGAAACGTGCAATATTATACTGGCTACTTTATAATGTGTGTCTTTTTAACAACTTGTGAAAGATGCACAGTGAGCAACCCATCTGATATTGCCTACTTTATACTATTTCTAGATGGTAACGTAACTTGTGATGTGCAATACATCTGGGTCAGTGCAAGAAACTACAGACTAACGTGCAGTATTAGCTTGTAGGCAAATCCTATAGGGGCTAGATATTCTTTACTGTGTTAGAATTGTGTGAGGTTTCATGGAAGAAAGCTACGATAATACTAATGATGTGCAAGCATTCAGTTCAAGAGCGTTTGTCAGTATAAATATCTGAACAATTCACTTATTTCACAATTATAAGTTGTGTTATTAGAGGTAGAAAAGACAGCCAAATTGTTTGCTTAAGAACTAAACATTGTGGAGCATGTGAAAATAGATCACGTGGCATTCTTCTAGAAGAGCAAATTGCATTTTATTGTTTGACCAGTTGAAACAAACGTATATGGTATTTAAATATAAAGTCTCATTAGTAATAAGGAATATTGTGTTTTTGATATTTGCTAGTGTAGAAATAAATGAATACGTTAATTGGCCTGTTCACTATTTAGTTTTCCTATCCATGCTATCTTAACAACCCAAGGAAATAAAATCTGAATACTTCCAGTTCTGTTTCCAATAATTTTCAAACATTTTTCATTAGTAAAATGCTGAAGGAAATTCAGAATTTTAATAGTGAATGATTGTAATAGGTGAAAATGTTCAGAGAGCAGGCACAATGCAAATGGTATCTCTCTGTTTTGTATATTTAAATTATTCTCTGATTTGATGTCATGACAAGCTGTTGAATCTGGAAGTGTGACTTATTTCCAAACTGCAAATCTTTACAATTAGGTTGGAAATGCTTCAGCAAGGTCAACTATTTTAGAACATAGAACATTACAGCACAGTACAGGCCCTTCAGCTCTCTATGTTGTGCCAACCTGTGGAAACAATCTGAAGCCTATCTATCCACATTTTCATTCATATGTTTATCCAATGACCATTTAAATACCCTTAAAGTTGGTGAGTCTACTACTGTTGCAGGCAGGACGTTGCACACCCCGTACTACTCTCTGAATAAAGAAACTACCTCTATCATTTGTCCTATGTCTATTACCCCTCAATTTAAAGCTATGTCCCTCATGCTAGCCGGAGGAAAAGACTCTCACTGTCCCCCTATCCAACCCTCTGATTATCGTATATGTCTCAATTAAGTCACCTCTCAACCTTCTTCTCTCTAATGAAAACAGCTTCAATTCCTTTAGCCTTTCCTCATAAGACCTTCCCTCCATACTAGGCAACCTCCTAGTAAATCGCCTCTAAACCTCTCCAAAGCTTCCTCATCCTTCCTATAATGCGGTGACCAGAACTATACACAATGCTCCAAATGCAGCCACATGAGAGTTCTCTACACCTGCAACATGACCTCATGGCTCTGAAATGCAACCCCTCTGCCAATAAAAGCGAACACATCATATGCCTTCTTAACAGCCCTATCAACCTGGGTGGCAACTTTCAGGGATCTATGTACAGAGATGTCTCTGCTCATCTACACTGCCAAAAATCTTACCATTGGTGCAGTGCTCTTTATTCCTGTTGCTCCTTCCAACGTGAATCACCTCCCACTTTTCTGCATTAAACACTATTTCCCACCTCTTAGCGCAGTTCTGCAGCTCATCTATGTCCCTCTGTAACCTGTAACATCCTTCAGTACTATCCACAACTCCACTGACATTAGTGTCATCCGCAAATTTACTAACCCATCCTTCTACGCCCTCATCTAGGTCATTTATAAAAATGACAAACAGCAGTGAACCCAAAATAGATCCTTGTGGTACATGACTCGTATCTGAACTCCAGGATGAACATTTCCCATCAATCACCACCCTCTGTCGTCTTTCAGCTAGCCAATTTCGGACTAAAACTGCTAAATCACTCTCTATCCCTTGCCTTCGTATTTTGTGCAATAGCCTACCCTGGGGCACCTTATCAAATACCTTACTGAAGTCCATATATACCACATCAACCGTTTTATTCAGATGGCCTTCAACAGTTCAACGTAAATATTATTTTACCCATTATTTATGGATGTATAATTAGTTCTTTGTGAATTTGTAGTGGAGGTGAGTTCATTTGAAACATTCAGGGGGATATTGGACAGTAATCTGGAAAGAATTTGCAGGGGTTTGGAGAGAAGGTAGGAGGATGGAACAAATGAATGGCTCAATCAGATTGTTAGAGTAGACATGATGAGCCAAATGGCCACCTCCTTCTGTGCTGTTTTAATTCTATGCAAAGGTTCAGTAGTAGCTCTTGAAATTAACTCCCATTGGTGAAACCTCTGGCTTCAGTTGCATGTTAATTCACCTCCCTTGCATTCATCTATATGTTGATAACTAAATTTTTCTGTATAACTAAATTATCTTTTGAATAAATCCAATCCTAATTACTCCAGAATTTTATACCTTTGGGAGTTGTTTTGAATAGTTTATTTTGTTCCCCACAGTGAGATAATCAAATCAATTTCTTAATGCTGGTTTTCAAATTACCATGTAATTTTCAATCTAATTCTCATTCCCTTCAGTTGTTTTTCCAGTAAAATGGAGTGATTTCTTTGTTTTTCTATAATACAGAGAAAGTGGAAGGATTCCCAGTTCCAGAAGAAGTGTTGCCCACTGGAGTTTGGCCAGTTGACTACACCAGTGCTCAACCATCCTTGCTTAATCAAAGATTGCTTGAGCTCCAGAAAGAGAACTCAATCCTTCGCGAGCAGTTGGTGCACAAGGAAGATTTGAATGAGACACTACAGACAGAACTTAGCTTGCATCGCTCCATTTTAACAGACAATCAGCAAAACATTGATAAGCAAACTGCCCAATCACCTAAGCGCAGTGATCGATCTTTAACAACAAAGAAGCAAAGCACAACTTTGAAAAAATCGAAAGAAGATCCTTTGCTAAATGCTGCGGGTAATTTGTTTTTATTAACGACTTGTAATTATTAATAACAAATATTTTAATTTATTATTTTAAATATGCTTTTTCAAATGGCTGTAAGAAATCCAGTGACTGAACCAGAAGTGAAGAGCTTAAGTTGTGTGCCTGAAAGCTGGGATAAACAGCTTGATTTATGAGAACGTTCTTGAAGAAACTGAGAAGCAAATGTTCTAGGGAGACAGTTCAACAAAACGACCAAGGAAGCTGACAGTCAGAGATGTGAATGTTAGAGAGCAGTGATAAAGAGCAGGAGACAGCTGCATAGGATGTGTCTGGGTTATGAAATGATTCAAAGTTAATTTAGGGCCTTAAATTTAATGCACTGAGTTATGAAGAACAACTATAGATCAGTGAAGGCTAGGTTAAGCAGGAATTTGTACAGGACAGGAATTATGCATTGAAGTTCAAGACAAATTGGAGTTGCGTACTTGGGAACAAGAGTGAGCTATTCGGCCCTTTGAACCTGTTTTGTCTTTGACTGAGATAACAGCTGGGGCCGAAGGACCTGTTTCCACACTGTAAGTAATCTAAAAAAAAAACAAATTGGAGTTGCGTACTTGGGAACAAGAGTGAGCTATTCGGCCCTTTGAACCTGTTTTGTCTTTGACTGAGATAACAGCTGATCTGCAGCCTGCAACATATAATCATGTATGTGCCTATTCCTAAATTTTGCTATATGAAATTTGAGGGTTGAGGACCATTAAAAAGTAAAGGAGTATCTCAAGCCAGCTTATAATAAACTCTGTTAAAAAGCACACAGCATCAGGTTATAGTCCAACAGGTTTATTTGGAAGCATTAACTTTTGAAGCACTACTCCTTAATCAGGTAGCTGTGGGACAGGATCATAAGACACAGAATTTATAGCGAAAGATTACAGTGTCATGCGACTGAAATGATGTATTGAACAAACCTTTTCAGTTGCATGACACTAATCTTTTGCTATAAGTTCTGTGTCTTATGATCCTGTTCCACAGTTACCTGATGAAGGAGAAGTGCTGTGAAAGCTAGTGCTTCTAAATGAACCTGTTGGATTATAACCTGGTGTTGTGTGGTTTTTAACTTTCTCCACCCCAGTCCAACACCGGCTCCTCCACATCATAATGAAGAAACTCTGTGAAGAAAGGAATGTGGAATCTTCAACTCTGTTTAAGATCAAACAGAATAAAAAGATTGCAAATGGTCCTGTTTAGCCTGAGAGAGGAATCAAGCTAGGGCCATGTGGGGGAAAGAGGTGATGTCTCTACCAATGGAGCATGGCTTGTATTAAGGGCCAAAGACACTAACATCAGTCTCTCTGCCAGTACAGAGGCAAAATACCAATGTTGGAAATCTGAATAGAAAGTATTTTAAAAATCCTGAATTGGTATGGCACTGCCTCTTAAGAGGGATAATAAATTTAAGGGCAGAATTGCACCTGAGATGAACATAAAGCCAGGAATGCATTGTTGGCCATCCACCACACACACACACACACACACACCCTTTGTCCACCTCGTCCATGCCAACCTGATAACCTAGGCACAGTAATTGTACCTGCCTCCACCACTGCCTCTGGCAGCTCATTCCATACACGCAGCACCCTGTGTGTGGAAGAAGTTGCCCCTTAGGTCCCTTTTAAACTTTTCCCCTCTCACCCTAAACCCATGCTCTCTAGTTCTGGACTCCTCCACCGCAGGGAAAGACCTTGTCTACTTACCCTAACCATTGCCTCTCATGATCTTATCAACCTCTATAAGGTCACCCCTTAGCTTCCGATGCTCCAGGGAAAACCTCCTATAGCTCAAATCCAACTGGCAACTTCCTTGTAAGTCTTTTCTGAACCCTTTCAAGTTTAACAACATCCTTCCTGTAGGAGACAGACCAGAATTGCACATGATATTCCAAAAGTGGCCTAACCAATGTCCTGTACAGCCGCAATATTTACTCAATACTCTCACCAATAAGAGAAGTATACGAAACGCCACCTTCACTATCCTATCTACTTGAGACTCCACTTCCAAGGAACTATGAACCTGCACTCCAAGGTCTGTTCAGCAACACTCCCCAGGACCCTTACCATTAAGTCCTGCTCTGATCTGTCTTTCCAAAATGCAACACTTCACATTTATCTAAATTAAACTCCATTTGCCCCTCAGCCCATTGGCCCACCTAATTGTACACTTCTTTGCTGTCCACCACACCTCCAATTTTGGCATGATTTGCAAACTTACTAACTATGCCTCCTATGTTCATATCCAAATCATTTATATAAATGACAAAAAGCTGTGGACCCAGCACCAATCCTTGTGGCTCACCACTGGTCACAGGCCTCCAGTCTGACAGGCAAACCTCCATAACCACTCTTCTACCTTTTGAGCCAGTTCTGTATCCAAATGGCTAGTTATCCCTGTGTTCCATAAGATCTAACCTTGCTAACCAGTCCACCATGAGGAACCTTATTGAAGGCCTTACTGAAGTTCATATAGATCACATCTACTCTTCTACCTTTTGAGCCAGTTCTGTATCCAAATGGCTCGTTCTCCCTGTGTTCCATAAGATCTAACCTTGCTAACCAGTCCACCATGAGGAACCTTATTGAAGGCCTTACTGATGTTCATATAGATCACATCTACAGCTCTGCCCTTTTCAATCCTCTTTGTTACTTCAAAAAATTGAATCAAGTTTGTGAGACATGATTCCGCACGCACAAAGCCATGTTGACTATCCCTGATCAGTTCTTGCCCCAACAAATACATGTAAATCCTGTTCCTCAGGATTCCCTCCAACAACTTGCCTACCACTGATGTCAGGCTCACCAGTCTAGAGTTTCCTGGCTTTTCCTTACCACCTTTCTTAAAGCACTACATTTCTGATGATGGTCAGACATGCAAAATGGGAGAAATCCTGGTTCCAAAACATCTGACCTTTTAAAATGGTTGCCTGTACCAACCTTTCTTCGCCCAGCTTTGCATGGTGGTTTGGGAGGCAAACTAGATTGTACAGGAAGACCAGAGGATGCTACTGGTTCCTGAGGCAGAATGGGTGGAAAGCCTATCTGCATACCCCATCTAAACCAACTTATCTCCTTGTGTCTGCCCCTAATATCTGTCCTATGACCATCTGTCTTGGGCATTTTATAGCCTCTGTGCCAAATCAGTGTTAACATATCCTACCCATACTTTTTTCCTTCTGTCTATGCCAACTCATCTATTTGTAACTTAATTCAGGAGGCACATTGACATAAAATAATCAGTTTATTAAAATATCATTAATGAGGGAAGCAAACATTCCCTGATACAGAAGCATTTAATACGTCAAAATTGTTTCAACTAATGCCTTATGAAAATAAAAATTTTTACTTATGTGAACAAATACTTGCATTCAGTAAGGAGTTTGAGTTGTCCATCAGTAGGAACCCAGTTGTAAAAATGAGAGGTCAAAAGATCAACTGTACAAATTTGTGCAGTACAAATCTGAGATAATTGTTTTGCAATTCTGAAAACCAGTTTTGTTTTCCATGCCATATTGTTTTGGACTGCTCCCTCTCACTAGGCAGTTCTTGTGAATTTATGACTTTTTACATACCAGCATACATTTTCACAATAGGGTGCTATAATTGTCTTAAACTACGTAATTTTAAAAAAGCTTAAACCAAAACATTTTTAATGTGTGTCTCTGTGCAATAAAGCCCCTCTGTGCAAGTATTAGAGTATCATTTTTCATTTGTTTTCATGAATGACTGGAATGGTGAAGTGGCATGAACTTAATTGTTTGATGTAGTTACTTGCTATGAATGTTATGAAATAAGTATGGTTGAGGGATTCTCCTCTCCAGGTCCCATCTAGTGTTTACAGATGGTGAATGCTGTACAGGCTTTTGTGTAGGAATGATCGTATGACTGAAGTAAACTTGTTCTATGGAGGTGATAATGTAAGGGAATAACTTTGGTACTTCCATGAGTTGTTATCTTTTCACTTATGATTCTCCATTTATTTCAGTGGGAGTGATGCGAGTATAGTTGGTACTAACTCCCATTATTTTTGTGCTTAGACATATTAGCAGAACACCTTCATGAAATACGAAGTTTAAGGCAGCGCTTGGATGAATCTATTAAAAATAATGACAGATTAAGACAACAACTTGAACGTCGACTTGCTGAAGCTGAATATGATCCAGGTGAGCAGTGAGACTTCTACTAATCTGAGATCAACAGCTTTAGTCTGCATTTGACTAATGTTGTTAGCAGCCGAAAGAAAACCAATTCTAAACATGGACAGCAGGTGAAAAATAGTTTCGAAGATAGTATGGAGGTCAATCTTTTCATTCCTAGCTGATTGCAATGACCATGTTTGAAATAGGCTTACACCATCTCAGATTTATTTTGTCGTTAATGTGGCACTTCATCAGAGAACTCCCTGCAAATTGATGTATGTACCAAAATAACAAGCTGATAGTGTTAGAAGTGTGAATTTGAAAAATACGTTTGATAATATTGAAGTTTATTTTTTGTCCTTTTCTCCCTATATGGAAGAGTACTGTATTTTTAAATTGAGATTTAATACCTATTTGCATGTGTGCTATTTGTATTACACAAAACGTTGTGAATACTTATAAAACTGTGCTTATCTCTTAAGCATCCACAAATATTTTCATCAATGGGGCAGAGGAACACAGTCACCTGACAGATCAGATTCATTACCTGAAGGAACAAAACAAATCTTTAAAAGAGCAGCTGACACG
Source organism: Chiloscyllium plagiosum (assembly GCF_004010195.1). Classification (NCBI taxonomy): domain Eukaryota; kingdom Metazoa; phylum Chordata; class Chondrichthyes; order Orectolobiformes; family Hemiscylliidae; genus Chiloscyllium; species Chiloscyllium plagiosum. The sequence goes on from NC_057739.1 coordinate 23,203,876, forward strand.
AAGCACCAGAGGTATGTATGGCTATCGATATTAAGCTCGTAAGGGAAAAAGAGTAGGAATGGGGCATTCGCCCCCTCAAGCTTGCTCCAACATTTACCGATTGTAATGTCTCCTTTGACTATAGCCTTGAATCCACTTTACTGTTTGCCCTTTTCCACAACCATAAATTTGGTTTGTTGCTCAAAACATTGTCTATAATTCATGCTTGATTATATTCAGTGACCCAGCCTTCATAGCTGTGTGCACAGCACAATTCTGAAGCCCCTCAGCCATCTGAGAGAAAACATTCCTCCTCATACCCCTCTTAAATAGGAGGTTGTTTATTTTTAGATGGTGCCTTTTAGTTCTAGACTCATCCAGAAGGAGAAGCAACCTTCCTATCCAATCTGCCATATCCCTTCAGAACCTTACATGTTTCAATAACATTCTACACTATAATAAATATTTTTCAAAACTACCATAGAATGTTACGGTGCAGAAGGAAGCCATTTGACTATCATGCCTGCACCAGCTCTTCAAATGAATATCATTGCCTGGTGCCGGTCTCGCTTCTCATTCCCCTTGCTTCCATATGCTTGCCCACTATTTCTATACCAATAATCACCCAATGCCCTCATGAATGCCTGAGTTGAACCTTCCCCTATCACATTTTCAGGCAATGCATTCCATACTGTACCTAACTTGTTACTGTGTAGGAAGAAAAGATTCTCTCACATTACCCTTGCTTCTTTTGCACGTCCCCTTAAATCTATGCTCTCTTGTTCTTGTTACATGTATAAGTGGGAACAGCTTGTCCCGTTCTACTCTATCCAGCCCACTCATGATTAAAAAAAACCACTATCAAATCTCCTCTCGGCCTTCTCTGCAAGGAACACAGTACTAACTTTAAAATCTATTCTCATAACTAAATTTTTTCATTCAACCAATTTGCTTCTGCGGGGGTCTAGATTAGAGTGGTGCTGGTAAAGCACAGCAGGTCAGGCAGCATCCGAGGTGCAGGAAAATTGATGTTTCGGGCAAAAGCAGGAATAGAGGCAGGGTGCCTGCAGAGTGAAGAGATAAATGAGAGGGGAATGGGGGTGGGGAGAAAGTAGCATAGAGTACAATAGGTGAATAGGGGTGGGCAATGACACTACGCTGAACGTAATGAATCTCCTTCTTAGAGTTATGATCTCAGCCCTGAATGCGATCCTTATACCTCTCGTGAGTTGGCCATTTTTCAAATCTCCCATGTCCAGACATCCAAATTAGATGAAATTGTTTATGGCAAGAAATTGCCTCGAATGTAAGTATTCAGGTGAGTGAGTGACCCCAATGAGCTGCCCACGACCTACAAGACATGGGAAAGCCTAAATTGTTTAAGGGGAATATATATGCTTCATCTCTACAATTGGGTACAGATTCTGAATGTCTTTGTCACTAAAAGAAAAGGATTCCTTTTCCATGAGGCAGTCGAAGGTGCCCTTGGAGACTACACAACACCAGGTTATAGTCCAACAGGTTTATTTAGAAGTACTAGCTTTCGGAATGCTGCACCTTCATCAGGTAGCTGTGGAGCTCGATCATGAGACACAGAATTTACTGCAAAAGATCAGTGTCCTGCATGCAACTGATATGACATATTGAACAAACCTAAATTGCTGTTAAGTCATTCACCTTTTAGAATGGATTGCAGGTTTTAGTTCATTAATATGTCAATCCCAGATTTTCAGATCAGATTCTTGAGATAACTTAAGGTTTTATTTAAAAAAAAAGTTGACATCTCAGCTCAGACAATGCATTAGAGTCTGTCTGTATCCCAATCTTGAGTCAGACTGGTTCTCTTTCCAAGGTAGGAATTTATAAAATGTCACATGGATTGACTGCCTGCAGATTGTGTGCTTTGCAGGAGGTAGGGTGGGAAGAGGTGTAATCCAGGTAGCTGTGGGAGTCGGTGGGTTTGTAGAAGATGTCAGTGTCAAGTCGGTCGTCACTGATGGAAATGGAGAGGTCCAGGAAGGGGAGGGAGGTGTCAGAGATGGTCCAGGTGAATTTAAGGTCGGGGTGGAATGTGTTGATGAATTGCTCAACCTCCTCGCGGGAGCACGAGGTGGCGCCAATGCAGTCATCAATGTAGCGGAGGAAGAGGTGGGGAGTGGTGCCGGTGTAACTACAGAAGATGGACTGTTCTACGTAGCCAACAAAGAGACAGACATAGCTGGGGCCCATACGGGTGCCTATGGCTACCACTTTGGTCTGGAGGAAGTGGGAGGATTCGAAGGAGAAATTAAGGGTGAAGACCAGTTCAGCCAAACAAATGAGTTTCGGTGGAAGGATACTTGTTGGGAATGTCGGGAGAGGAAGAAATAGAGGGCTTGGAGGCCCTGAGCATGGCGGAACGAGGTGTAGAGGGATTGGATATCCATGGTGAAGATGAGGCATTGGGGGCCGGGGAAACGGAAGTCTTGGAGGAGGTGGAGGGCGTGGGTGGTGTCTCGAGCTTATGTGGGGAGTTCCTGGACTAGAGGGGATAGGACAGTGTTGAGGTAGGTAGAGAAATTGCTTCTGCACTCTTTCCACCACATTTACATTTTTCCCATGATGTAGTGCCCACAACTGTACACACACCTCCAGCTGGGATCTGTCAAGTTTAGCATCACCTTCTTGCTCTTGTGCTCTGTGTCCCTATTTAATAGAACCAAGGGCACTATATATATTATTAGCTGCTCTCTCCACCTATCTTGCAAACTTTAATAATCTATTCTCATATACACCATGTCCCTCTGCTCCTGCACCCCTTTAGAATTGTACCCTTTATGTTGAATTTGTGTTCTTCCTGTCAAATTGTGACGCTTCACATCTCTCTGTATTGAACCTCATCAGCTGCCTATCTGTGCTCTCCACTAGCTTTTCAATGTCATTTTGGAGTTCTGCACTGTCCTCCATACAGCTTACAATTCTTCCAAGTTTCATGTCATCTGCAAACTTTGACATTGGCCCCTACACCACCAGATCCAGATCATTAATATATACCTGTTATTTCAAGAGTCCTAACACCTGGGAAATTCTATTGCTTCTCGCCCAAAAAATATCTATTCACCGTTATTCTTTGTTTTCTATCACTCAGGCAATTTTGTTCCCACATTGTTACTGTCCCTTTTATAGCATAATCTATAACTTTCTTTACGAATCCATTGTGTAGCACTGCATCAGACCTGGATATATATGTATACCACATTAACAGTGTTAATCTTGTTGAGTCTTTCTATTACCTCATCAGAAAAGTGTTCAATATGTTCAATCTTTCGTCAAAGATAATTAATTGTCTTTGTGAAATTTCTCTTAACTGCTTCTGATGCAAATGTAACTTAAGAAGACCAAAACTATACACAGTGCTCCATGTGATTTCACTTCTGTGTAACCTCTGAGCCCATTGCAGTAAAAGCCAACAGTCTGTTTGCATTCAAAATAACTTGCTTACACATGTGATTTATTTAAGTGATTCTGTCCAGAATTGTTTTTAAAAAAGTTTTCAAATCTAAGGTCTAGACATTATTTTCATAAAATCTTATTCCCAGAGTATCTGTCAGAACTCTGGCATTTCAACAATTGCTGTATTAGATTTGAAATACAGTGGAAACTGCCAGTTTTGGGTACATAAGAAGACATTCGTCAGTAAATGCTAGAATTTCTGACAAAAAAAGCTGAAAAATTCCAGAATTAGTAGATGTTCCTATGTTTGTTGACCAAACTATTGTGATACAAAACAAGATGAATCAATAGGAGCAACAATTTGTATGACTAATCAACAAAGTAGTAAGCTTCATTCATTCAACCTGTACGTATAAATAAAAATCATCCATATGCAGGAAATTACCATACACTAACTATTTGTTCAATCAGCTGTAAGTAATAAAATAATTGAATAGAATCATTAGATTCATTTAGATTTCCCCATTGTACAAATGTTCAGTTTCTAAAAGATCTGTCCATTCAGCACATCATTCTCCCATTTTGTTAGACTCTTCTAAACGTTTACTTTTCAAATGTGAATCCACTATGTTTTTTAAAAGTTCCTTCGACTGTTCTGTCTTAAATAGTAGTCCATGTTGTTACAAAGTTTGTCTTTTTCTTAATTCTAATTTCTTCCTTTGTCCTTTTTTTGATCATTTTTCAAGTTAGTTGATAACTAGAGGATGTAAAAATGGTGGAAATAGTTTTTTTCCTGATTTGCCATGACACATTTCTTCAGCATTTTGAACCAGAATTTCTCTTGAACCTCAACAGAAGCAAACTGCTGCAGATGTTTGGAAGCTGAACTAAAAGCTCAAATTGCCAGAAATACTCAGTATCTGTAGAGAGAAACTGAGTTAACCTTTCAGACCAATGATGCTCCTGTAGTAGCAAAAAATTGGTTCTGACTCTCTGTTCCTAATTATTGCTATTGTTGACTCATTGTTATGCATTTGCATTGAATTACTTCCTACTTGTGGGATGTGTTGTTAAAAGTAAGCAGAGAATGCCAAATTTATTATCGTAATTGCCTTCAACATTTACACCTTTTCTTAAATCCAAATATCTCTTTACGACCTACTCATATTTCTGATAACTTAATTCTCATCTGCGCCCACATTTTAAAAAGTTAATGTGTAAAGATTAGAATGAAGCATTATGAACCGGGGAAGATGAAATGAATCATATAATTACAACAAAGAAACTCAAGTTTTAAATTGATGCTGTGCTTTGAATTTTTCTGTCTTCATCCCACTTTGTGTAATAGTCCACTAACTTTCGTATGAACGTTGAATCATCTGGAAGATGATGGTTAACAAGAGAAAATCTAGGATTATCAGCATCATGCCAGTGTTGTCATAGTAAGATACAAGTGTAATGTCTTTTCTCTGAGAGATAGAGAGAATTATATCTCTTAGATTTTAGAAAGAGAGCATGAATAAAGTTGCATGTGTTTCATTTTCCAGAAGAAAAGGTAGCTGACCTATTTGCAAGTTTCTTCTAGGTTAGATTAGATTACTTAGTGTAGAAACAGGCCCTTCGGCCCAACAAGTCCACACCGACCCTCCGAAGAGCAACCCACCCAGACCCATTCCCCTACATTCACCCCTTCACCTAACGCTACGGGCAGTTTAGCATGGCCAATTCACCTAACCTGCACATCTTTGGACTGTAGGAGGAAACCGGAACACCCAGAGGAAAACCATGCAGACACTGGGAGAATTGCAAACTCCACACAGACAGTTGCCCGAGGTGGGAATTGAAGCTGGGTCTGTGGCGCTGTGAGGCAGCTGTGCTAACCACTGTGTCACCTTAGTGCTGTAGTTGAATTCTCCAAGAGGCAAAGGTGATTCCTTCTCCAAATTTCCTCCTTTTCAGGAGGTCAGTGATCTTATCTGCCTTTAGTGAGTCACTGGAATTAGCTAGAGAATTGTGGGAACAAATGTGCGTTGTATGACTCCTTTGCATAGCCCTTTAGCCATGCTAAGCCATTAGACCACAATGGGTATTTTTAACAGCTCGCTATAGATAAAATAGGAAGAAAAATGGCAATTGTTTCCACCTTGAAATAATTGGATTAAAGATTCAACACTTGTCTTTCACAGAAGTGAAAACAACTCTTCTTGCTGCAGCAGACTAATTTTTTTCAATTTGATTTGCAGACAAACAGAGGGAAAATGAGAAACTAAAGGAATCTCTTTCAAAGAAGACTGCAGCTAATGAACGTTTGCGTAGTGAGTGTGAACGTGTCAAGCGGGAGAGTAGTCGACTGCAAACTAAGGTTGCTAATGCTCATGAAGAAAGCAGGAAGTTGAAAGATGAGCTGCAGTCCAGTCATGACGAAATCAACAGGTAATTGTTACACTCTCAAGTGGAGTTTGGTGACCAAGGACGGTAGCTTGAGTTGAGAGATTTCCCAACTTGCTGGACCTATCTCGGTCAAGTGTATCCTGAATCACTGGAATATTTTTGCCCCAGGAATGGGACACAACACTGCAGAATAGAATTGAGCCCATTGACGCGGGAAGCAGAGCTGGAGTGAATGAGTGTTAAGATGGTCTAGCTAGCCTGATTCTCTGGAAGTTCAATTATGTTTTGGAATATTTCTGGCCACTGTGACACATTATACCTTCCATGCTAACTCCATAGCCATTCACTCAGTATACATCCTGAGTTGACCTCAAAATCTATTAGGGATAAGTATACCCCTATAGGAAATGTCAGCAAAGAGCTCTGTTGAAAGTGCTCAAACAGCTTCTACAACAGCTGCAGTCTGTTTTCTCCATAGTTTAAATAGGGGACAATATTTAAAAAATCTGAATGTTAAACAGACCTGATTTACCATTCAAGAGCATTTACATCTACTCCATAAATTTGTGCCCCTTACTGTGCAGTTTAAGGTCTTTGCAACAGCTAAATTGGGTTCTATTTGAACTCAGCAACACCATTTAAGTGTAATATTGAGTTCGGGTTTCCCTCCAGTATGACATCACTCCCACTCATTATTCCTACCCAGCAAAAATTGGATCTGTTAGAAATGGAGGACAGCACTTCCCCATACTGGTCTCACCCACCATTTTAAAGATCCTTAGAATCTTCCTGACCTTTGGCAAGGGTGACCTTTTAAGGGAAAGCAGCAACAGCAGCCATATGAGTGGTACCATGATTGGCCATATTGTACAGCAAAAAGGGTCATAGTGTAGGTGAGCAGTAATCATAGGGGAATGTTTAGGTACAGATAAGCATTTCTGTGGCAATGAGTGAAACTCCAGAAAAGTGTGTTGCCCCTCTGTCTCAAGAGAGTTTCTGAGTGGCACAGGATATCCTGAAAGGGATGGGTTAACAGTCTGATTTCATGATCCAGATTCATAGGCAGAGATGAGGTCCTGCAAAGGGAATTTAGAGAGTAGGAAGTTGAAAAGCAGGATCTCTCGAGTTGTAATCTCGAGCTTACTCCCTGTGCCATGTGCTAGTGATGGCCAGAAATAGAAAGGTAATACAGTTAAATGTGTGGCTAAAGAGCTGGTGTAGGAAGGAAGACTTCAGATATCTGCATCATTGGGATCTCCTGGGCAGTGGGGACTTGTACAAGAAGGATGGGTTGCATCTAAACCAGAAGGGCACCGATATCCTTGAAGGGAGGTTTGCTAGTGCCAACTCAGGAGAGTTTTTAAACTAGTGTGGCGGTGAGGTCCGAATCATAGCTATAGATCAGCAAGAGGAGGGTTTGAGGAGAAGGTCAACATCAAGTCAAGTAAATCTAATAGGAAAAGCAGCTAGGGCTGGGTTACTGAACACCACTGGACTGGTAATCTGAAATGTATTTATATTAATGCAAGGAGTTGAAGAGGTAAGACACATGAGCTTAGAGCCTGGATTTGTGCATGGGACCACAATGTTGTAGACATTACAGAAACGGGTTGAGAGGGGGTCAGGACTGGCTGCTCAACATTCCAGGAATTTAAATGTTTCCGGCAAGACAGAGAGGGCCATAAGAGCATGATGGAAGTTGCTTTACTGATTAAAGAGAATGTCACAGCTATCGTAAGAAAGGGTCTCTTTGAGGGGCTCATCCAGCTGGGTCAAAACTTCGGAATAATAAAGGTGTAATCACTAGGATGGTGTTATACTATCGTCCGGAGGAGAAAGTGAGGTCTGCAGATGCTGGAGATCAGAGCCGGAGATGTGTTGCTGGAAAAGCGCAGCAGGTCAGGCAGCATCCAGGGATCGTCCTCCTGATAGTCAGCGGGAGATAGGGAAACAGATATATAAGCAGATCATAGAAAGATGTAAAACAGAATTGTAGTATTTTTAAAACTTCAAGAATTGACTGAGACTCCCTTGGTGCCAGGGCTTAGATGGGTCAGAATATTCTAGGTGCATCTTGGAGGGTTTCTTGAAACAATATGTAGATAGTCCGAATAGGGAAATGGCTGTAATAGACCTTTACTGAGGAATTAGCCTGACCAGATGATCAAAATTTCAGTGTGGGAGTACTTTGGGTATAGTGATCACTATTCTGCAAGTTTTAAGATAGTTATGGATAAGGTCAAGACTGGTCCTCAGGTGAAGGTGCTTAATTGGGGAAGGCTAATTACAATAGTATTATGCAGGAACTGGAGAAATTAGATTGGGACTGGTTGTTTGAGAGTAAATCCACATCTAACATGGGAGTCTTTAAAGGCCAATTGATCATTGTTCAGGACCAGCATATTCCCATGAGAATGAAACATAAGGATGGCAAGATTCAGGAAACTTAGATAACCAGATATATTGAAAGGTTAGTCAAAAAGGAAAAGGAAGCATATGTAAGGTTTCGGAAACAAATCAAAGAAAACTTTTGTAGAGTATAAAGGAAACAGAAAAGATCTTAATCTAGAAATTAGGAGGGCTTGAAGGGGCCATGAAATTTCCTTGGCAAGTAGGATTAAGGAGAATCCAAAGCCATCTTGTACATATATGAGGAGCAAGAGAATAACATGGGAAAGGTGGGTTCCTTCAAAGATAAAGGTGGGAATTTATCTGTGGAGTCTGAGGAAGTGGGTAAGGTTTTTAATGAGTACTTCACATCAGTATTCAGCAAGGTGAAGGATATGAATGGTGATAACATTAGGGAGGGGTATGTTGATATTCTGGGGCATGTTAGTATTAAGAAGGTGGTGGTGTTGGGTGTCTTGAAAACCATTTAAAGTAAGTAAGTCTTCAGGACCTGATGAGGTCTATCCCAGAGTACTGAATGAAGCAAGGGAGGAAATTGTTGTGGCCTTGACCCGAGATCTTTGTATCCTTTTGAGTCCCAAGTGAGGTCCAAGGAGACTGGAGAACAGCCAACATTATTCCCTCCTTTAAGAAAGGCAACAGGATAATGGAGGAAATTATAGGCTGCAAAGCCTTACCTCCATGGTCGGGAAATAATTGGAGAAGCTTCTAGGGAGAGGATTTACTTGCATTTGGAGAAGAATGGATGTTTTAGAGATAGTCAGCAAGGCTTTATGCAGGGGTAGTCTTGTCTCACAAACCTGATTGAATTTTCTAAGGAAGTAACAAAGTTTGCAAGTTGGATACCAAACTTGGTCATAGAAGACAGAGGGTAGTTGTGAACCGGTGTTTTTTCTGACCGGAGGTCTGTGACCAGTGGTGTTCCAAAAGAATTAGTGCTGTGACCTCTGTAGTTTGTAATATATACAAATAACTTGGATGAAAATGTAGGTGGTCTGGTTAGTAAGTTTGCAGACTTCACAAAAATTGGTGGAATTGTTGATTGTGAAGAAGTTTATCAAAGGATACAGCAGGATATAGACTAGTTGGAAAGTTGGACGAAGAAAAGGCAGCTGGAGTTCAATCTGAACAAGTGTGAGATGATGCATTTCCTTGGACGAATATTTTGGGATGTTGAATGAAGTTCCTATGATTTAAAAAAAAAACCAAATTATTTAAAGGAAGGTGAGGTGTGAGAATTTTATTTTAATATTATTTGCAGGCTGCACCAAGAACTTCGCTTACAGCATCAGCTCTTCACAGAGAACCAGCAGCTGCTACAGTCATTAAGAATGGAGCTTCGAGTGTATGAGCAGCTTGAGGAAGGAAAACCAGGTATTTTTGCAATGAAGAAAATTGTAAAATTTTCTCCATCCTATTTCATGCCACCACCACCCCTCACTCTAATTAATTTTCATTTCTGAAAAGGTATTAGTTAAATGAAAGTTGTAATGTAAAGCAAAATGTTTAGTGTTCAAGCCTGACTAATGGTGAAAACACAACCTGCCAACAACCTAACGCTACATTAGAGTATAAGCAATAGGAGCAGCAGTGGACCATCCAGTCCTGCTCTGCCACCTCAATAGAATTATTGTTGATCTAATACTTAAACTGCCCTTTCCTGTCCACTCATTTCAATTCCTTGTTTACAGAAAATATAAAGCTTCATCTAGGAAGTTTAAGAACTTGAGGTTTCCTTGTGCTTATAAAATTAATTGTGATTTACATAGGCCTGACGCATCAAATCAGCAGAAATGTTGCACACATTGTTATTGCTGAAGAAGCTTTTCCTGACCAAATGCAACTACCCATTTTTTTCTGGAATTACTGATCCTAGGTGACAGGTAATGCAGTGAAGTATTTAAAGGTTCAATCTTCTAATGAATGAGTATGGGTTATTGAGTAAATTTGAGTGGTGTGTCGAGGTAGTCAGGCAGTTAGTGAGATAGTTGGCTGGCTGGGGGTCCCAAGATTGGATGTGGAGTCACTCGTGTCAGATCAGATTTTAAACTGTCTAATATTTCCTGGACAACTGACAAGGTAAGTTGAACAGAACAGTCCCAAGTCACTAACTCTAATTCGGAGTTGAAATATTGACCAAGGCTTCTAAGTTAAAGGGACTTGCCCATCCAGCATTTAAACTTCCTGGGCAATTCCCAAATATATCTATACACCAGGATATTCACAAAATGCTGACGAGTATCTTCTGTGGTGCATCTGTTCTCTGACAATCGAGAGAATGGAAAATGTAGGCCATTGTTTTCTGCAATCTGGAAATATTCTAATCATTGTTTTATATGTTTTAAATATGACCAAAGTTTCAGACCAGCATTACTCTGTGTGATGTAATTTCTGTCTATTTTTCTTAAGAATAAATATAAAGAAATACTCTAGGATTAGGACATTTTGTGCTAGTGGCTGTAAGGCTTTGTGGGAAATACTTGCCATTAAATTTTTACTACTTCCTCACTTGATTTATATCTCCCATGGCAGCCATGAGCCCCTTTAAATGTTTTACAGGTTAAGGTCTGTGTACAGTTGCCCACCATCAGTCCTTTTGTCAAGATCATTCAGGTTGTGGTGGTATCCACACAGTGATTCACATTGTCGCTGAGAGTCCACTGACAAAACTTGAAAGTAGCTTAAAGACCTCCATTAGCCACTGATATGGCTATTACTTGGTTCTTTGACTACACACCTCCTAAATAAACAGTATGTGAAAAGGGGATTGTGTGTAGACTCTTGTGATGATGAAGGTATTGACTGCCAGTCGTAGGCTGGCATTGCTTCATTTAAAGAATGTTTACTATATGTTGTTCTGCTCAAGCACTTGACAGGACAGCATCAAGCCTCCGTAAGATCAAGGACCCTGGGTATGGAACTTCTACCCACTGCGAACTTCTGACAAATCAGAGACTGCCTCCTGTACTGAATGGCAGTGCCATTGGGGAGGCAATCATTGATGCTATTATGACATCAATAATCATTGCTTATTCCCAGCCCAGAAAGATCTGTGTAGAAGAAACTGAGCCCCAAACCCACTGCAGGGTTAGCACTGATTGTGGCAGGATAAGGCTGTCCACTTGCATTTCTACCAAGGACTTAAGTGGAGGTCAAGGGGACCCTCCCAAATGCTTCCCACATCACTAATTTGCCATGGGGAAAGCAGAAGATTCTGCCTGATGTTTTAGTTAGATTATTTGATATTTTCCTATTGGACAGTTGCCAATGTTTTAGTTAGGACTACTACACCTATTTGTAAGAGTGAAGTTTTGGTTTTGGAAAGTAATGTTCTGCACAGAGGGTGGTAGATGACTGGAACATGCTGCCAAAGGAGGTGATAGGAACAGATGCAACAGCAACATTTTAAGAGGCATTTAGACAGATACAAGAACAGAGACTTGGAGGGATACAGACCATGTGCAGGTGGGTGGGATTAGTTTAGAATGGCAGTGTGGTCAGTACAGATATGGTGGGCTGAAGGGCTTGTTCCTGTGCTGTACCATTCTTTTTTTTTTCTATGCACTGAGCAGGGACCTAGCACCAACCCTTTGTATGTTTAAACCTAACCTTATAAATGGCACTAAAACTGTACCACCCTGCACTATGGGTCAAACACTTAAGACTAGAAAAAAAAATTTTAGAGATCCAGTTCATTTTGTTTTTATTTTCTGGGTTTTTGGCTTAATGCCTGCTTATTATCATCCAGCATGTTTTATTTAATGAAGTTGCAACTGTAAAAGGAAACCATTTTGACCCTTTTTATATATTTAATTGCAAAAAAGTCACATCTGTTGAACTGTTAGCCTCTTATTGAACAGTTCCTGAATATGATATTGTTTGTATGTAAGTATCATTTTAGCCAAAGCCTGCCTTCTGTGTTAATATTACTCTTTACCAGAGACTGGACTCTAGGTTATTGTTTGTCTGTCTAGCACTGGAATGTTTAATTGACGTCAGATTGTGAGCTCCCTTTTGTGTATAATTAGACTGGAAATGATGTTGAATGTATTTTATAGCATAAACTAGAACCTATGACGATCTCTTCATGCAGTAAAGTTGGCACTTAATCATCTTGTCCCCTCTTACTACTAAACCTTGCATCACATTGAGACTGTGAAAGTGAAAGAGTATTTGTACTGAAGTGTCTTATATTAAGAGAAGAAATTGAAACAATGTTTACCTTTCATTCACCAGATTCACACTTATTTGTGCACCTTTCAGTATTCAGCATGCAAAAGACTTGGACGTAAAAACAAATACCAATTATAATTTTGTTTTGCAATCTTGCAGAATCTCCACAACAGATGAGCCATGAATCCGTGAAATATTTTCAAGGATCTATTGATCTAAATGAACTCTTGACAGAAATCCACTGCCTACGGATTCAGTTGGAGAAAAGTATTCAGACCAACAACTGTTTACGTCAGAAGCTTGAAGAACAACTTCAACAAGGACAATACAAACCTGAAGGCAGTCCTTCCACAATTAATATAAACTATCTCTTGACAAGAGAGCAAAGATCTAATAGGAACAGACGTTTATTTCAAGGTAAATAATTTGACTGCATTTCCTTATGTAAGCATGTTCAAAGTAGCTTTTGACTTTTACAAGCACTGTACCTCGTGAACAAATTACAATTGGCGTCAGGAGCACAGATGTAAGTTCATATTAGACAAATAGTATTCCATTTGTGCTATCAAAAATATTTAAAACATGCTTCTTATTTGCTCTTGAACAGTAGCCATGCTACTGCCCATACATATTTCATTGAGCATTGAGATTCCACAATACATCATAAGACTGGGTTTTGGTAGTAGCTAGATTGGCTAAAAATATGATGTTGCCTCTATTAAGAACACTTTGATCCAGTTGATTTTATAAGAAGTTTTACTGGGTTTTTTTGAAGTCATTATTCAGTCCCAAGAAACAATTGCGGTGTATTAAACTTAGTTTTACAGTTTGTCATGGTGTGATTTGAATACTGTGTCTGAGATGTTTGTTTAGTATATCAAAGTCATTAATCTACAGGTAGTTCTTCTATAATGCAAAGGTTGTGTTCTTGTGCAACCCCTCATTATAGAAAACTCACGCTTCTGAAACAGTGCTTTGTGTTGGCGATGTAATAGTGTTAGAACCAATTCAAATTTTAAAGGTTCTTGCTTTAGAAACATTCTTCAATCATGTTACAGCAAATTTGCATTAACAGAATACACGTTGTAGCAAAACAACCTGTAATTCCTAATGAAGGGCTTGTGCTTGAAACATCAACTCTCCTACTCCTCAGTTGCTGCCTGACCGACTGAGCTTTTCCAGCACCACACTTTTCGACTCTGTTTCTTCAGGATCTGCAGTCCTCACTTTCTCCCTGAAATTTTTACGTTGTATGTTGATGTGCAATAAGGTTGTGAAAATGTAAACACATTTACCCCGTTATTGTCTTTTAAAATGTTTGCTGTTTTGAAATTCCTCAAATAAATTCTCAACTAAGTGAAGTTCCAAAATCAGAAACGTTAATATGTATTTTTCTCACTTTTTTGGTGATCAATGCGAAGGCAGGAGGACAGATGGTGAAAGGGATCAAGAGGCAAGCCATGTTGCAACTTCCCACTACAGGGAAGGGTGGGAGGCTTATTTGATTAGAGCTCCAAGGTCCAAGGAGGGATTGCTCCAAACACTGTCGTCTGGCTCCAATTTCTTCAAAAAAAAAATTCACCTGTCTTCAAGGATACCTGGCATCAGCTGATACAGCTTTTGGCAATGGCCAGCACTAACAGTGATGCTGCTGAGCTGCCAGCCTGTTGTTCGGGCACTGTCAGCAAAATGCATCCTTCCCAAGATCATGCCATCCAGTCACCCTCAATGGAAACATTCACCATGTTCTCATTTGACTTCAGTTGAAAAATATTTTCTTAGCAGTAACATATAATGTAAACAGCAGCTAATTTAAATTGAACTTTAATTTCTGAATTCTTTATCCCTTTTAAAGTCTGTTGTATTTGTTTCCCTGAATTTAAAACATGTATTTAATTTTGGGGTTTGACTATTTAAGTAGAAATAGAGTTTGTAATTTAGTTACCCACACAGAATGATGCAATTGAACCTTTGTATGCTGTATTAAACATTATATATTAATTCATTTTAAGATTTCTAATCCTTTAGATTTTTCCATTGATGCTGCCTTCATGCTGTCCTTGCTTTTTTGTGCGAACACTTAATAGATTCTGAAGCTGACGTGTCTGTTTCTGCTGAAGATGAAAGAGGAAATTTCCAGTCTCATGAATTTCCAGTATCACCAAACTCTGCCAACATTCCTGCAGATGTCACTGTTGCAGATGGGTCAATGTTCAGAATCTCAAGTACGTACCATGTACAAGAGGTGATGTCTTTAATTTTCATATAAGACTTCCAGGGATGAAATTGTGACAGTGGATTTCTTTAATACTGCCAATGGACAAAATTCACAGTTTTGTTTTTATTCATTCATGAGATGAGGACATCACTGGCTAAGCCAGCATTTATTATCCATCTCTAATTGCCCAAAGAGCAGTTGCAAATCAACAACATTGCTGTGGGTTTGGTGTCACATGTAAGATAGCAGATTTCCTTCTCTAAAGGACATTAGTGAACCAGGTGGGTTTTCCCCCAGGAATCATCAGTGGATTCATGGTCATCATTAGACCCTTTAATTCCAGGTATTTCCTAAATTCAAATTTCACCATGGCAAGATTCGAACCCTGATCCTCAGAGCATTATTTGGGTCTAATGATAATACTACTTGGCCATTGCCTCCTTTTTGGGAATTCTGTATACTTTTTGCCATTGCATGTTGTATTTGAAATTAAACAAATCAACATGTGCTAACTTCCAACTTTTCTTGAGTCCAATATACTGTTTATTTCACAAGACCAGTTTTAGTCCTGTGTGGCTTTGTAAATTAATTTGCCAGTCGTTATTTCCCAGTCTGTTATCACTTTTGGCTTCACATTGACTTTTTAAAAATTAATCTAATCTATTTTTCTAATTAACCTGTTCAAAGAGCAGGTGGAAACACTGATGTTTTAAAAATTCTTTGCTTTGGACAAATGGCAAACAGCTGCACACCTTTCATTAACAATGAATACTCTTTAGTTTTTTTTGTTTTAAGTTTGGATAATTAACTGCTACTTATAGATCTTTTGCTTCAGCATTCACAGTACAGCATTTCTATATTCAATAGCACTTAAAAGAAACGCTACAGTACCAAGTATTGATTGGATCAGCTTATCTGAAACTTTTTAATTTGGGGCAAAATTTTCTCTCTTGTCCTTTATCTTGATCAAAAGGCCCTCCAAGCCTGAACTGATCCAAATCCATTGTCTAAACCTGTCGCCCAATTCCTAAGCATCAGTATCCCTCTGCTCCCTACCTACTAATGCATCTGTCCAGATACATCTTAAATGAATCTACCGTGCCTGTCCCTACTACCTCTGCTGGCAATGTTTTCCAGGCACCTTGATTTCCACAAAACACATTCCGCATATGGACATTGGGTATAGCTCAGGGCATAAAGCATGCAGTGCAAATCTATAAGAAGTAAAGTTATTCATAGTTAGTTTTCTAATTGTCGATAATCAAATGGGATGCAATGAATATAATAATGCCTAGGGATCTTTTTAGCTGCTAAATAATTTTGTTTCTCTGTATGCATATATTTCTCCCAATTTGTATTTTAAATATAATAATACAGTTCAGCTAATTCTGAACCTGCAATGTTTCTTTTAATCTGCAACTTCTAACTTTCATTCAATTTAGGAGCCAAAGAACTGCCAAAAGATGAGTTTGATGGTTCATCACATTACAGTGATAGTTCAATAGAAAATCTACCACACAAACCTTCCAGAGTCCTTCCCGAGCATCGGATGTTGGCAGACAAGAATGGGCAATATGTGCTCGGGCTATTAGAAAATTATAATGCATTGCACAAGCAAATCTCTGATGGCCGGTCACTGCTTCATGGAATGAATAAATGTCTTGGAGATGTGGCTGCTCATCAGACTACTGCTGCAAAGGTAAACTCTACGTATTTTCAGAAATGTTTAGTAATTTAACAGTACAAACTTATGTTTTATATACATTTCAAGCCAACTGTGGTAGAACCAGAGTCCCTGCTAGATTTAATTCTCATAAATTACCTACCCTGAACCCTGTCCCAGGATTTTAACTATGTAGATTTTAGAATTTAGGCTTGGCATTTCCCTGATTTGAAAGCTCCACTAAGCAACAATATTGCAAAACTGACCGTTACTGCGAGACATGGTGCCAGAACTGAGCACACTTTTGAAAAATCTCTAGCACATTTCACCTTCATAATGCCAGTTCTAAAAGGCAGCTGAACCTGGATGGTAAAAGAGTGAAGCATGATCCCCACTATGTTTATTTAGGCATCTCACTTGATAGAATATTTAGGTACAGACAAGATCACTTAATGACAGTTTTAAAACAAAATTGAAACCACCTCAACCTCCGCTATAAAGGTTATGTACCTTGATAGAAAGAGTAGAGGCGTAAACTATTTTGTAAACAAAGAAAGGCTTTGGAAATCTGAAGCACAAAGAGTCCAGGTTTAGGATTCTCTTCACCTTAACATGCAGGTTCATTTGGCAGTGATATGGATGTTTTCTTTTCCACAATATAAACTTCCATTATTTTCATCAATGTCATTTTTTTTATTTGAGTACCAGAAACATTTTGAAACAGTACAAAGTTACTATATTCTTCCTTAAATTTCTTTCAGCATCTTCCACAGTTCAAATCATTTTATTTACTTACATACTCTGGTTTATATGGAAGAAAGGGCAGTAGTTTCAGCAGGTGTGACAACACCAGTGTAGAGAGAGAGAGAGAACATTTACATCTCACATCTGTGACTTTTCACCAGAACTTGGAAAAGTTTTAAAACTGAAAGGGGAAATGATAGGAAGAATGAAAATGAAGGACTAACAGGATGGTTTGGAGATTTTAAGTGCTGGCTCTCCAGCTTAGATTGAGCTTCACTGGAACAATAACAGGCCAAATACAAAGGTCATGGTTGGGAACAAAGAGTAGAATTAAAATGCCCCAAGGTGTAGGAAGTTAGGGGTCATGCTTGGAGACTGACCTTGACTTCTGCCTGCTGCTTTACTACAGCAGTATAGTTGAGTTGCAGAGAGATCTATTTGAAAGTGGTGCTCACAGTTTTTTGGTTTTTAAAAAAAAAAGACTGGGCATGTTAGCAACACAGCAGGGTGATATTAATATCCAAATCTGAGCGGACCATTGTAGATTTGTACATTACATTCTTAATATGCAGTCAGTTAAGAACATATAATCATAAATATTCCAAAGCATAGCAGATTCACATGTAAATTTGAACAAATCCACAATTTGATTTGCAAATTAAACCAGCAAAAACTTTCCTAGTTCAGGTCCATCTTAAAACCTCATCTGAGACTCAATCCAGTTCTTAATCCTGGAAGCATAAGTGGGTATGTGGAGTCTACGTCTGAATCCAGGATATATTTAAATCTTGGTGCTTCATATTAAAAAGCCCAGTTTTGTTAGCAATTTTTCTACCCGTCAGCATGTAGAATTAACTTGATATGAAATGAAATTGGTCACAGGTTGAATTATTGGGCGCCTAAGTGATAATAAATACCTTTTTTGTTATACTGGAACATGCTGTTTCAACACCAGAAACGAGATGTTTATCTTTTTTGTTATTGTGCTGCTTAAAGTTTTTTTTAGTAAAGTTGAGTCTAACTTGTCTTTTTTTTTTTTTGCTGCTCCAGGAACTAAATGAGCTTTGCTTAAAGGACTTATCCTCAACCATAAAGACTTTGGAACAAATGCTTGAGGAAGCAGGACACTTGGTAAAACGCTTCTGGAGGGTATCTTTACCGATCTCTTCTGCCAGCTCCAGTCATCGTACACAGGTACAAAGATTGAATTTATTGGGCTACAGCAATTTCTTTTCTAATTCCTTCTAGTGTCCAGCCTGAAAACAAATACTTTTCATGAAAGAGGGTTATTCTGTCTTGGTGCTGTAATACAGAATCGTGGAAACATGCAGAACAGAAAGGGTCTGTATATTGAATTTCAAATCTAAAATTCGGAATCACGGTTCATTGGCAATGTAATTGAAGTCCAGTTCTGAAAGCACCTTTTGGGCTTTTTGTCCAAGTGTCTGATTATTTGGCAGATGAATTATTTGGTACAAAGCCGTGTGGAACAAGAAGAAAGCAAGTTTTAATCCCTTATTGATACTTAGCAAGCTGAACGCAACTCCACAGTGCAGGGAACAATAGAATTTACCATTTTCATAGAATTAGACAACGTAAACGGAAGGCATTCAGACAGTTGCCTGAGGTAGCTTTTTGAAAAACCATTTTCAACTAGTCTGTATCCATGTGCTTTTACCATAGTTAATATATCCAAATTCCTTTTGGATTACTTGATGTTTCCCTACACTAAGGGGAAAAATTCCACAATTTAAGCTGAAAGGTTTTGTACAGATTAATGTGCTTCATATCTTCTAGCACAATGTTCTCCCTGATTAATTGAATAGTTGAAAAATATGCTCCATATTCATGCAAGGAAAGGATCCAATCAGATTCAACCTTAGCACAATGACTTACCTGTTTGGGAGAGATGGTGAATACGCACAGTTAACTTCTCTAAACTTCTGTTGCACTGTACTGAGGAACCTTGATTATCCAAACATCACAGGTGGGCAGTATTTCATTTGGTTAATCGAATGCCGGATGACATAGTTTAGCCGAGCATCGGGACCTTGCGATCTTGCCGGATGATCCAAAATTCTGATAATCAAATGCCAGATATTAGAGATTCTTCTATAGGCCACACTTTGATAACTAACTAATGAAGATACGTGAACTGAACATAGACATCAGCACATCTTTTTTTCTTTGCCCTATAGGGAAAAACTGTGACTGATGAAATTTACCGGCTACGCAAGAAATTGACTGATCAGGAGAAACTTTTGCATGGCACAGTTAAGCGTCTTCGTACGACTAACCAACTAAAGGAGGGAATGGAAAAGGTCATCATTAATCAATGTATGTAACCATATCAGTCATCATCATTTGGTTCTGCTTCTTGATCAAACTGTTTTCGAAGCATCACATTTACTTTAATTGTCTTTGCTTAACATCTCCTTTTTCAATTGCTAATATTTTTGCTGAATAAATATTGAAACATCTTGTATTGGTTGTAAAAAAAAAAAAAATTGGTTGTGAATAATTTCCCACACGGGAGCACCAAGTTTGCCACCTTGCCTAAGAAACCCATGCTGTTTACATATGGGGTTAGTGATTAAGGTTATGCTGTCATTAGATACCCCATAGAGCCCTTTTTTATTTCGAACATTTTATTTTTTCTCCATGTATCATCTCAACTGATATTTTTTAACTATCTTAATTCATGCTTTCAGATTGTTGCTCTGTTTTAGATTCCACTGCCAGAGAAATTACTAGGATTATGTATCCTTAGATTCACAAATGTATGCAATACTACATACCTGTAGCTATGAGCTGTATCTTGTCAAGTGGTAAAATGAGTAACCTAGCAGCTCACTTGTAGTCATGTATTACTACTTAGATGGCATGATAACTCTACTTATCTGTGAGTTAACTCCATTTCATGCAGTTCCATAAACTGATGAGTTGAAAAATCAAGAACAAAATTGCATTTTTTATATAAAGCGGCTGGCAGCATGAGCAGCGAGATTATCAAGTATCTCCAGGAATCACTTGTGCCTTTAGGATTGAGAACTGGACAGTCTTAGTTGAGTTTTTGAGATGGATCTGAGCTAGTACAGGATTTGGTGATTTAATTTACAATTCTAATTGTGGATTTGTCTAAATTTGTATATGAATTTACTGTACCTTGCAATATTCATGACTGTATTTTCTTAGCAGACTGCATATTAAGAATGGTGCACAGAAATATGCAATATCTATTCACATATTGGAAATTAATGTGTCACCTGCTGTGCTGCTAACCTGCTCAGTGTCTTTTAAGATTGTCAGCCATGTATTAAATATAAATTTAAATATATCTGTGGCTTATTTTTAATTGAAGTCTTCTATTCCTTTTAAAGTGTCATTAACTCATGACGTTCTGAAGAAAGCTAGAGGAAATCTGGAGGTGAGTGAGGCAATCAAATAATCTGTGATTGAAGATGGTTAAAATGTTTAAAGCAATTTGATTTGTGATAATGGAAATTGCTAGCACTATAATTACTAAAGTTATCTCTCCTGGTTCTGTTTTTCTTTTCTGATTTAAATATCCTCTTTGCTGCATTTTCAAATTTAAGGTAGCTTTAAGTACTAATTTGTGATGTTTTGTAGAAATGTGGACACCCATCTAGAGGAATAATATATATAAAGAATTAAAAAGTCCAAAGTTGATTCAATCAGATGTTGTCAGTGATGCAGGCTTACGGTTATGAAGAGATACTTCAGAGGTTAAGAAATGATCTATCAGGCGTTTTCAGGATTAAGTTGTGAATTGGGATTGATTTGATTTATTTACAATTATGACAAGCCTTTCCCGAGGAGCACCACAAATTTAAGATAATCCCAGAAAAAAAATGATTAGAGAAAGAGAACATTCCAGTATGTGGAATCATAACAAAAGCCAGTACTTAAAAGCAAATTTGTTCAACTTTAATTGTTTGGAAAAGAGTGATATTGATGATTAGCAGAACAAACAGAAGAACTGAATTGGATTAGGGTCTCCCATTTGGAGAAAAAAAATGTCAGCAGACTCAATAGGTTCAATGGCCTGTTTATTTGTAACAATAATGATTTGAATTTACAATTCAGTCTTTTAATCAGTAGTTCTTTTCCAATCATTGTTGTTTCGAGGTAATACAGTTGATGCAGATCCTATGCATTGGCCAGTGGAAACATAGATTCATTACGTTGACTATGTATAGATGTCACTTTCCATAGTGCAGATTTCCTATGTCTGTTAATAGTGGTCGTTTAATTTTGCCTGATGCCTGTGTGTGTATACAGGGTCCTTTCAGTTTATGTAATGCACTTGTCATTAGTGAGACTGACTGATTAACAGAATAATAAAGTTGCCTATAGATTAGAACCTGCCTCTGGTCTCGACTAGAAGTGTGAAACAACCACTTAGAAAATTGTCAGTGAATCTTACTCTGAGCTTAACACTCATTTTGCTTAAAGTCATGATTGTTTCAAAAGTAATAGATAATAGGGAGTGAAGTGAATTGAAAAGAACATTGTGTGATGATATAACACCTGCCAATTTACTAGGAGCTCGCTTCACAACAGTAGCAAGAACTAAATTCACCCTTATTCTTCTTCTTGTTCCATTGACTATAATCATTTCCATTCTTTGAAATGTTTTTAACCAGAAATAATAAACAATTATAATTTATCTCTGAAGATTTGTAGTCTAGGAAAAGGATGTAATGCAGAACATGGACAGGTATTTATGCCTCAATACATTTAATACAGACTTGCTATGTGACCTGAGCTTAGTCCTCCCCACCAAACCATCTCAACTTAGAATTTCAGCTGATGCAAGTTTCATTGGTTAACATCTATAAATTTGAAAGAAGTTAAAGCAGCCCCTAGAGTTGTAGTGATTAATATGCTCAAATCTTAGGTCTCAATTTATTTCTGTGATAAACAAACCAATAAGGAGGATGAACTAAATTACTGAGTCTGTTCTATACCGCCATGTATTCACAGTGTCCAAGGAGGGTACATTAACTCTACATGCTTAAGATGTAAACATGCATGATCAACCAATCTATTGACTTTTGTCCTATCTCTCTGATCTGTTCACTTTCACCTAGTTTTTAAATGTACTGTCTCTAATCTATAGTTTCCGTAGTTTTTAAAGGAGAAAACTGACTACTTCATGTGATATGTAGGTAATACTGATGCTGAAAGAAGGGTCTGTGGGCTTTTACCTAAATAGCAATGTAACTGTGTGTCAGAAGATATGGCCAGTTATTAGGCCAGATATCTACTGATGCATTTTTCCTGATTAAATGAATAACAGTGGTTTCAGATCCAGACAGCTGATATGCAGTACCACTGGCTCACTTAGAAATGACATCTTTCCTCCTCTCTTCCCTTGTGAATATTCTGTTTATAATTTTAAGATATTCGGTGCTCAGACTCTGAGAACATGTAGAATGCAGTCAAAAAAGTAAGAGTGCTGTGAAGATGTACTGCCTTACTTTTCCTTTTGCATGAGGGGTACTTAGCTCTGCAATTGATTACAAGCGTAAGCTGAAAAGGCCACTTGGATGACCAACTAGAGGTTTTATCATGTAAATAATCTTGTTTCAAGCTGATACCTCAATCTTGTTGGGGATCAGGCTAGTCAGATACACCAAAATGCCAAGGTGGCCTCAGCTGAGCTCACTGAACCATGCTCATTCTGATGCCATGTCATCAATCTGAAAATAAATCATTTTTCTCTGTCCTATTATATCGCCTGACCTGAATATTTCCAGCAGTTTGTTTTTAATTTTATTCAAAATTTCCAACATGTGCATATTCTGCTTCTGTAAAAATGTCAACATCAGTCTATAAATAGTAAGCCTTCCGACATATGTAGCTGGCTAAGTGGCAGTTTGATTCAGTGGCTAAAGTATAGTTTCTAGTGCCACGTCAGTAGTCAGTCACATTATCTTACACAGTATTTCAGTACAGAACAGGGTGTATGCCACATTGTCAGAGATGGCAATAAGGCAGGATCATCATTCCCTTTATAGCTGATAGAGGTGCCATGTGAACAGTGAAGACCGTAAAGGTGACAGTACACAAGGATGAGACCGAATGAACTGGAAGTTTATTTAGGTTCAATTTTGCAATATAGGTATTCTGTCTAGATTGAATTTTGCAGCTTTTATCAGGGATGGACAGAATGTAAACCGATTTTAAGATGGATTATTTTTATGGAGTAATTATTCTTCTTGCCTAAATGGCCACTTTTCCCCATGTATTTGCAGGCATCAGCTGGCCTCAACAGGGTTGAATCAATTCCAGAATTCAGC
Source organism: Chiloscyllium plagiosum (assembly GCF_004010195.1). NCBI lineage: Eukaryota > Metazoa > Chordata > Chondrichthyes > Orectolobiformes > Hemiscylliidae > Chiloscyllium > Chiloscyllium plagiosum. Next base: position 23,227,211 of record NC_057739.1, read on the forward strand.
TCAGAAAAATATCACTTTCAAGGCACTATGCAGTGTTGGTGAAATAGTGATGCTGGTCATACATTTTGGAGGTAGATGAAGGTTTAGCCCCACTCTGGGATGATTTATAAGAATTACTGTGGACAGTGGGGTGATTTTCTCGGAGTTAGCAAGTGAATTCAGTGACATTGTGCGGGTGAGGTATCGGGTATACCCTGGTAATCAACATAAAATTATGTGGTAAAATATAGGCAAATCAGAGGTAATTGTTTCTGATATTTCAAAGCAACTGGGGATGAGGGTTTTAACGGAAGTATGAATAATGTAAAAGAGGAAGTGCAGGGGGAAAAAAATCACTGTCTTGGAAGCTGGCCACTGCTTTCTGTCACTCCTGATTGACATCAGCTTCTTCTTTGCACATGCATGTTCTTTGTGCCACCTAGAGGTGGTGTTTGAACCACGTGCAGCCTTATTTTTAAACCTCCTTATAGAATCATGTACAGCACAGAAACAGACTCTTCAGTCTAAACTGTCCATGCCAACCAGATATCCCAACCCAATCTCGTCCCACCTGCCAGCACCCGGCCCATATCCTTCCAAACCCTTCCTATTTATATACCCATTCAGATACCTTTTTAAATGTTGCAATTATACTAGCCTCCCACATTTCTACCGTGCTATACATGCGAATGTACTTTCCTGTGTGCAAAAAGCAATTGATTGCAAACTTCACTTTCTAAAAGCACATTATAAATTTAAACCAGGGAGTTTTCAAGTTAAAAATGTGAAATTATTTAAATGTTTTATTGAGTATAAATCGGTTTTTAAATGTTTTGAAAGTTTGACATTGGAAACTAGTCTAGTACTTACAATGACCATTTACAAATTTGCATTTCAACATTTTTTTTGCATGAATTCCCCTCCAGTTGCACTTCCCTGTATTAATCAATACACTTTTGTGTCTAAAATTCTAATCTTACTTTTCAAGCTTATTTAATTCAGTGTTTTACTCCTTTTTCTTTTTCTCTCTCCACTCTTGTCCTTAATCGGAGCATTTGCAGATGAATCATTACATGGTTTTTGATCTTAAAGGCTTTCAAAAGCAAAGTGAAGGTTGGTGATGTGTGTAATCGCTTGTGTGACTGCATGCAAATACCTGATTCACGCTGATCTTAAGGTTCTGGGTTGAAATTATTTCACTTCCAATTGTCTGATGGTTTCCTGACTTGGTGTTTTAATAACTTTTTATATCTGGTAATGCCTTAATTGATTGGTGCTGTTTCTTTATTTCATTGGTTCACAACGTACAGGAGCAGGACATCTTGCAATGTACCTTGTCCGTTAAGATGTTTTCCTTCAGTTTTCAGCGAAAGTTATGTTTTCCCACAGAGTTGCTAGACTTAAGAATTAATAATTATCAAGTGAGGGCAGTGAGGCATCTGGAATCTTGGCAAACAAAGGCACAGAAATTGTATCTCTGTCAAATGAAATTTTAAGGAATTTGAAATAAATAGTGAATTGGAGTTGTTATGAAGGTGTAAGGGGTACTATACCTTTGAGAGTTGAAAGCTAGCAAGGACTTAAAGAGACAGAGTCCGGAACAAGGTAACAATGTAATGCTTGGTCAGAACAGCAAGCACTACCTGGGTTGCTATGCGACAAAAATAAATTCAAATTTGGCCAATCAGTTTAAATTATGCTCCAAGATACCAAACTCTAATCAAGTTTGAATTTGGTATTTTGACAATATTAAAACCAATGGAATGATCCAATGTTTTGGGGTATAAAACCGGAAAACATTGAACAGTTGAGGCAAAAAGATCAACAGATGTAGGCTGTTTGTCAGAACACAGAGGTTCCTGTCTGGAGAAGGAGTTTGCACAGAGGGAAACATCAACACCGACCTGGCGAGCAAATCTACCTAGGAAGATACAAAGAGAAGATTCGATAGCTGGCTAGTTTTGTAATTTGAATTTTTCTGTAAATCTTAATTGGGGGCTTTATCGGATCAGTATTGTAGAGGGCAAGGTAAAAGGTTTAAATAAATGAGTTGTAAATAGTTAATATTGTCTGTTAGATTTTTTAAAAAAGTTGTTAATCTTTACTTTAAATAGTGACTTTTGGAATAGTTCTTTGCCTCTGGAATTTTCACAGATTACTGCACAGGGTAAACCTTTTCTGTGTTGCTGGTTTAAATTAGCGGGAGCAAGTTTGTCTGGTGTTATAACAGAGAGTGAACTCACGTAATATTACATGTAGGAGGAGAAAAAAGAAACAAAGGGAAAATCATGCATTTTTATTTTATTTTAATTCATCTGTGCCTCAAGAAACAAGACTCTACATTTTTAAATACCTCTGGGAAAGAAACAGCCCAACAGGTTTCATTGGAAGCACGAGCTTTCGGAGTGCTGCTCCTTCATCAGGTGGTTGTGACAAACATCTGATGAAGGAGCAGCGCTCAGGAAGGTAGTGCTTCCAATTAAACCTGTTGGACTCTAACCTGGTGATGTGTGATTTTTAACTTTGTACACCCCAGTCCAATACCGGCATCTCCAAACCTGGGAAAGAGAGACTGATTAGCAGTTATTAATAACTATTATGGCTGTAAGTCTGGCAAGTTTAAAAAGTCTACTTAATATGCAAATATAGAAACTTCATGAAAATTGAGATTCCACATGAGATATTTCATAAAGCTAGAGTGTTGATAATCAGCCAGCCACTTGTGATGCTTTGTAATTCAAAAGTTATTTCAGCCTCATCACAAGTCGCTGACTGATTTGCGCAATGGCCCAAATTTACTGAAGAAATATGTTAAATCCAGTGTGGAGCAGTAAGCTGTGAATTCTAGCTCAGTGGAGTAATGCAATTCAAAAAGATACTACCAAGTTTCCAACATTCCCAAACTAAAGAGTTGTTCCAACCCAGATGATTTTTTTTTTGGTCAGTTTCATAGACTTCAGCCATTTTCCTGTTGTGATTCCTTGCACTTGTGACTAAAGTCAATGTGAAGTATTTTGTGCAAGGGAATTTGCAGGAAGCCTGAAAGAACTGCATTTTAAACAAAATTTTTTAAAATATTAAAAGCATTTTATTACCTATGTTGAAGACTAGTTGTATTCCAATAGATAATTATCTCTGTTTGATGCAAAGAAGCAAAGTAGTTTTTAACATTGAGAATTAATCATGTTAACAGTTTCAAGTTACTCTCCTTTTTCTGTCAATGTGTGTGAATCTTTATAAGAATATGAAAATAATACTATCCAAGGATCGCTTGCCCTCAGAGCAAAAATGGTGCGCATCCATGTATTTAACTGTAGGATCATCTTCAGAGGAACCTTTGCGTAAATCTCTTGTTCAGATTTGTCCAAGCTAGGCGGAATTATGTCAAAGTTTAATATTACAATCCTAAATAGGATTTTACTGATGCTGTTGTTTTTGGAGATTTATGTTAAGTCTGCTCTCTTTTAAAATGCCTTGTTTTGCATGGCAACAAATCAGTCAAATAAACTAAATTTTATTAATGTGCTGAATACATTTGTTCAAGTTCTGAATGTTTGCAAAATTATTAATAGTATTGTATAAATTGCTACTTCATATTTTTAATTTCAGAGTTTTTATGAAGTTATCTCAACAGTAAATTACTTTTCTTCAAACAGATCCAACCTTCTGAAGCTCCAATAATTGGAAATAACTAATTTGGTTGATATAGCTGCAATGAGATCTTCCAGTGAAGAGGTTTGCTCTATTCCTGAAAAGTTTGACTCTTTAACATCGTTTTGAAGCTGTTGAAAATAATTTCTTAACCTGTCAACTTGCAGGTTGAATTGCTGATTTATTTTGGAATGTTATTTTTGTTTGGAAATGGCTTTTTTGCACAGAGGTGCAGAATTGTTTCTGCATAAAATAATGTTAGATGTAACCCATGAGTACTTGCAAGAAACTGTAGCTTTTGGAACAGTACAGGTGAAATGTTGTGGATTTAAAAAGAGTGAACAGTTCAAAGTTTTGTTTTAGATTGTAATAATTAATGATTTTAAAATAATGTAGAACATCAGAAATGTTGGAACATTTCATTTTATAGAAGAAACCTTTTGTACATTCCCTCAGTTCAGCAATAATTGTAGTGTGTAAAATCAATTTTGTAAATAATTGAGGTCAGCGTCTGATCTGCTGCAGGCTGTGTGATTATTGTATTGTGCTGTTTGTATATTGTTTCTTTCTTGGTACTGAAATGTTTCAAGGTACTGCCTTGGCCTTATGATTGATTCTTTTTAAATTGCTTTGTTGTGTTTTTATGAAAAGAATGTGATGTAGATTTTAAATTGTGAAACAAGCCTGCCTTACTGTACATTTTAGAATGTATGGACTTCAATCTGTTCTCTATTTTTCAAAATACATTTTATATCTTTACTGAATGTGTCCAGCCATTTTTTTGTTCAAACAAAATTCCATTCAAACTTGAGATATTTTGCAATGCGTTACTTATTAATTCTGGAGTATAGTTAAAAAGTACCATTGGAAAGGTCACTTTGTGAAAGTCTGTGTACCTAATCACCCATTGTGATTAGAATGTTCACTCGTCCATATTTTTAAATTATAAAGTACAGTACTGTGGAAGCAAATATATAGAATAATGGGGGAGCATTTTTGGACCAGTGACCATAGTTCTATTAATTTTAAAATTAGTTTTGGAGAGGGACAAAATTGGTCCATTGGTTCAAGGTCTAAATTGGGGCAAGGCAAATTTTGATGGAATTAGACAGGAACTTACAGGGGTTAATTGGAGTAGTTTGTTTGTGGGCAAAGGGACCTCTGGCAAGTCGGAAGCCTTTAGAAGTGAGATAGCCAGAGTTCAAGATCTACCTGAGTGTGAAGGCAAGATTGACAGGAATAGGGAACCCTGGATTACAAGAGATCTCGAGGCTTTGACCAGAATAAAGGAGGTATGGGTCAGGTACAGTCACTGGGATCAAGGGAATCCCTGGAGGTATATAGAGAGTAAGGAAGGAATTGGGAGGGCAAGAAAAGGGGCATGAGATAGCCTTGGCTTAGAAGATTAGGGTGAATCCAAATCTTTAGTTGTTCTTTTTCCTTTAATACACTTGAGAGTTAATAGCACTCCTCAAGAGGGTCTCTGTGTGTTTATCGTGGAGAAAGACATGAAGACTGGAGAAGTTAGTGGTTATATCTTGGGGACAGTCCATATCACAGTAGAGGAGGCGGTGAATCTATTAAAATGTATGAAGGTAGCTAAATCTCCTCGTCCTGACCAGATATATCCAAGAACTCTGCAGGAGACTAGAGAAGAAATTACAGGGGCCCTGGCTGATATTTTTGTATCATTGTGAGGTCCAAGATGATTGGAGAGTAAAACACTGACGTGTTCCATTCTGACAAAGGGTGACTGGACTCAAAACATTAACTCAGTTTTTCTCCTCTCAGTTTAACAAGTGGATTTTGTTCTCACAAAAACAAAGTCCTGATCTAGTTCTAAAACAGATTGTCTTTCAGACATAGAAACAAAGCGTGCTGGGAGACCACAATGACAACATAACTCATAAACACATTCACTTTCAGTATATTTTATATCTATTTAATACAGTTTGCACTGATTTACAATTATCTGAAATGTACAGTATGAACAACCACAATCCACTTCAATGCAAAATAACAAATGTAACTCATTTATAAGGAGAAAATGTTTCAACTACATGAGCAATTATGTTAATATTATTACTCTTCAAAACTTTGTCATGTATTAATTTAACCGCCACCATTAGTTTATTGCATTATTGCCTAAATGTCCCAATTTAAGCTAACAAGAGTTTCCAAAATGAAAGCAAAATACAATGGAGACTAGAAATCTGAAATAAAAACAGAATAACTCTCAGATCTGGCAGTATCTCTGAAGAGTGAAGGAGAGTTCTAAAGAAGTCATATTGGACTCAAAATGTTAACTCTTCCTCTCTCCATTGATGCTACCAGATCTATTGAGTTTCTCCAGCATTTTGGATTTTTTTTATTTCCAAAATACCACTTTTTGAACTAGAATTAACCTTTTAAAAGCTGGATTTATATTTTCATAAAGCAAAATTAATCACTTATCTCTAAATAGTGGAATTTAACTCATCCAATATTTTGAAACACTAAATTGATACTCATTTTCACAGCTGGAATATAATTTCAAAAGCAGGTCAAAATTTTCAGATGAATTCTGTATTTTATAATTTGTGATTGGATTTTTTCACAGCCTATATTTCAATGCTCAACATTATTTTTAAATTCAGTCAGTTTAAATTATTTTACAACCAAGAAAAGCAAACAAATCCACAGCTAGTTGATTTGGTCACTTCAGTCAAAGGGAAATATTGCACTCAAAAACACAATGAATTTAACTTGAACATAAATAACTTTTTCTATCTGTCAGTTGAGCTATTGGATCGATAGTCTACCGTATTGATATTTCCGGTCTATTACAAGAAAAGTGATAAGGAACTACTTTAAAAATGTTAATTCCTCATTTGATATTCAGTTTCAGAATAACACATTCAATTAACAGTATAATTAGTTATTCTCCATATACCAAGTATATAACCTGCATTAAGAAACTGTGTCATTGTTTATTTAGAACATTATTAGAATTTGACATGGACAAGCTGTCTCCTCCTCTTCCCACTTTACACCAAGAAGCAGTCAATGACACTCCAAAGATTAAATGAATGATATGAAATAATCTAGAACACTTGAAACAATCTGGACTTTAATTGCTACCGTGTTCTTACTTGCAAGGACTACGTGGGCTAGAAACACCCGAAGCAAAGAAAAATAAAGATGAAATACCCCCCAAGACTGGAACAATATCAGCCTCGAGAAAGTATACTTTCCAGCTTCCCTTACTCAACTTTCCACGAACTAGCATTGATCCACCTACCTTTTATACAAATACCTGGTGTTAACCACATTATGCATGTGGTAACAATAAATTTAAATTTAAAATGTCTCCTGTATTACATTTTTAAAAATCTAGGATCACTGAAGTGTCAGTCAAATTTCATGCTTCTGGTAATTTTTGACTGATTAGAACGTAATAATATCTCTATACCCAATTTGAAAGCAAAAGTTGAAGAACTGTTTCAAAGGATAAGAATCCCTTGGATTTTCTTTTAATGTACATTTTATCTTACTGTATAGGGATTAATCTTTTTGAGAAAATGGAGTATGATGCCCAATCAAAGGTGCAGCCATGAAGTTAAGTACTCTTGTTTTCTGTATAGCTTTCTTGTAATTCCAATACATTAGATTAAAAGATTCCATTATTTTGTAAATGTTGTTATATTATTAATTTATAAACAAAAATTATACCAATTGTCTTTCAGAAGCAATATAGTCACTCTGCCTCTGATCATTAAATAGTAAAATGTTTGTTTATGGGGAAAACAAACCTATGAGGTCACTTTACTGGTACTGCATACTATGGAAATCCATGGCATCACTGTAGATAAAGAAAAATACTTTGCAGTTTAAAAACAACTTCTCGCACTAGAAATGCAGACAGTTGAAAGCTCTTCACTATTCAATCAGTTTATATGCCATAATTCTGTTATTTGCTAATCTCTCAAATTATTCATCATTCAAAATAAAGCATAGAAATTGAGACTGTGATTGTAATATCTAAATAATTACAGGATTTACTAAATTTCTAACAATATTTTCAGTCATCTTCAAGTGCTGAAGCTGCAGTTTTAATCTTCTCATTTAACTCTTCTGGTGATTTCAGCAGTTCGGTTAAGTGGTTATGTGGAATCTCAAGCAACATTCCTTAAAAAAAATTGCAAAAGTATTAATGCCATTAACAAAGGCTACGTGTTCTAATGAAATCATTAAAATACTAATTTGATGGCCCGATTCCAAAGTACTGTAAATTCCAAAGATTTACCATCAGAAAAAGGTAAATATCCAGGGTATTTTATCACATATTTACAACACATGCATAACACCAGAGAAACATGTATTAGTTTTTTGTAAACAAAGTCACAGATTTTACTGCTGCTGAGGGTAAGCACTTTAGTGATCCCATCAACTAAGACAGTTTAAAGTCATTTGTACTTGTGCAGTTCCTTTGTATGCTGCTGAAGCTAACAATTTCTGTGCTATTTATCAAGGGGCTGTTTTCCCTGAAACATTGGAAGTTGAGGGGTGAACTTACTTATAGACGTTTATAAAATCATGAGGGGCATGGATAGGGTAAATAGACAAAGTCTTTTACCTGGGGTGGGGGAGTCCAGAACTAGAGGGTATGGGTTTATGGTGACAGAGGAAACATTTAAAAGGGACCTAAGGGGCGACGTTTTCACACACAGGGTGGTGCATATATGGAATGAGCTGCCAGAGGAAGTGGTGGGCCTGGTACAATTACAGCATTTAAAAGTCATCTGGATGGGTATATGATTAGAAAGAATTTAGAGGAATATGGGCCAACTGCTGGCAAATGGGACTATCTGGTGGGCATGGACGGGTTGGACCGAAGGGTCTGTTTCCATGCTGTACATCTCTATGACTCTAAGTGGTGGACTTTTCTGTTTTCATAGTGGCATAAGCAGATAAATATGTTTTCACTAGTACCTACATGACTGTAAAGTCAGCAAGAAAGAGTTGTTTGTAGCCAACCACCAACCTAAGGTGCTGCTTTTCTTTAGTAACTTAACGTTTTGAGATTTTTGACTATTTGAACCAGGAAGAATTTCCTAAACAAAAAAATAATCATTCATATTAAGCTAAGAAACTCACAATAGGACTGCAGCACAAACTTCTGGGAATGTGATTACGACAAAGCCTATATCCAGAATGGAGCTTCTATTTATTAAATCAGTCCATGAAAGTGGATGTGCTAAGACATGCAATGAAGAAGATTTTTCAATGTCTTCAGTACCAAGCTATTTACAACCCAGGTATTATATTATCATATCAGACTCAAAACATTCACTGTTTTCAAAGTTTGTGCGAAGATTTGTAGCTCGGGTGCTCGTTGTTGTGGTTCTGTTCGCCGAGCTGGAAGTTTTTGTTGCAAACGTTTCGTCCCCTGGCTAGGCGACATCATCAGTGCTGGGTACCCAATATACCAACCACGACAGCGGACAGCTGAAACTGACAACCAGAAGCGGCAGGGACAGACCACTATTGGATGAATGCCATGCCTCTAGGAATTCCCTGGCTGTTCTCTGTCTGGCTTGCCCTATGATTAGTCTGTTGAGCATGCCCTAGGATTCATAACGGCACACAAACCAACAGCCACGCTCAGACAACAACTCACCAGAACGAAGGACCCAATACCCAACATGAGCAAAACTAATGTAGTGTACAAAATACCATGCAAGGACTGCACAAAACACTATATAGGACAAACAGGAAGACAGCTAACAATCCGCATACATGAACATCAACTAGCCACGAAACGACACGACCAGCTATCCTTAGTAGCCACACACGCAGACAACAAGCAACATGAATTCGACTGGGACAACACTACTATCATAGGGCAAGCCAGACAGAGAACGGCCAGGGAATTCCTAGAGGCATAGCATTCATCCACAAACTCCATCAACAAACACATCGACCTGGACCCAATATACCAACCACTACAGCGGACAGCTGAAACTGACAACCGGAAGCGGCGGGGACAGACCACTATAAACACCGGAGGAAACATCAAAGAAGCGCTTCGCAGGAGGCTCCCAAGCACTGATGATGTTGCCTAGCCAGGGGACGAAACGTTTGCAACAAAAACTTCCAGATCGGCAAACAGAACCACAACATTCACTCTGTTTCTCTCTTTACAGATGCTATCAGACCTGCTAAGATTATTCAGCATTTTCTGCATTTATATCATTAATATGGTTGGGAGTTGGTTTCAAGATCACATTCACAGCATCAAGAAGATTATCAAAGTCCATATCCAGAACATTGCCCTAACTTGTTTCTGCCTCTATTTGCTGCTGAAATGTTCAGGCAAACAGTTATTCCTTCTAAATGCAACCAGCATTCCCTCTACACTGCACAGTCACGCAACAACTGGGAGGTTACATGCACGCCAATTGGTGTGCTGATGCGCTGACTTCTGCTTAAGGAAGCCACTGTCATTCACAGAGGTCTGTGTTCCAGATTACACCAAGACATCAACCGCCCATAACCCACTGACCCACACTACAGCAGCTTGATAAGCAATGCCATAACTTCAGAATACTCATTCTAGTTTCAAATGTCTCAACGGTCAGTGTTAGAAATGCACGACCCTTCATACAGAACAGCTCGAGATTTAGATTGGTGATGCTCATTGGATTTTGTATTTAAGAGATGGGTTCTACCCAAGTGGAAAGTTAAGTTTTGGTCAGGGAATAGGTCCAGATGGGGAAGGTGGAAACTGGTGTTTGTGCTAAACTATAAAATCAGAATTAAACTTTATAAATCTCTGAATGTCCTTTGCTGCCTAATGCAAAACATGGACGCTTTTAAACACCAGTACGATATCTCGTGATATCACTTGCCTCATCAGCATCTATGATTTGAACTGTCCTATCATTCATAGCTGTGCCTTCATCTGTCAAGGTTACAACCCAAGGAATTTCCTTCTTTTATCATTCAGCAACTCCACTTCTCTTCCTGCCTATAAAATGCTCATTAAATCTGACTATTTCATAAGCTTTTATTGATCCATCCTATTATTTCCTGTGTGGCTCGGTGTCAAATCACCTAAGACGTGCCTTAGGATCTTTATTGTTTTACAGACACTGAAAACATTGTTGTTGCTGCTGTTAACTTCAAATCAGGAACAATTAGTTACCAGGAATCACCCAACACTCGTGTTCAGTGAACCACACTATAGCAGCTTGCTAAGAAATGCAATAATTTCAGAATCCTCATTTCAAATGTCAGACGTCTTAATTGTCAGTGTTTAGAAATGCAGGATCCTTCATGCAGAACAGCTCTAGAGGACAAAAGTAGTTGGTTAAATTGGCAGCTCAACAGACTAATCACCAGCCAGAAAACTGAGTGGTTCAGTAGTCCAGCCTTTGGGTTCCTGTCCAGTGAAGAAAGCATGACCAATCTGTAGAAATCGAATACAGAACTCAACACACAGAACAAGAAATCCCTGCTTCAGTTTAGTGCCAATTAGTTTGTCAAATTTTAAAGTATTTTGGTAATGACCAGATAATCTGTTAGTCATGTTGGGTGAGGGGTAAATATTGGCTAGGACTGAAGGGAAAATTCCCCTGCTCATCCTCCCAAAGGAACAGGCATAGCTTCAGTTTAGGGTCTCAGTCCAGCACTCCATCAAAACTGCAACAGAATGTCAAAGATATCCAAAACAAAGAAAAGTAGTATAGAGAATATAACACTATAAATAATACACATACCTGTTATCCTGCTTGCATGTTCACTGTATTTTGTTTTGTTGATATAACAATATAATTCTTCCCCTAACTGTTCAGTTTCACTGTCCAGGTCACTTCCATCTTCACTGTTGACCAATTCCGGAATCTGAGTAGCTGACTGCGAGAGAACTGCCTGTGCTTTTTGAACAGCAGCATGTAATGCTAATCTGTCAGTTAGCAGCACCTGAATGGCTGAAGGTTCTAGTTCCAGTAGCATTCCTAAAACCAGAAAAGGCATGATGTTCCTTGTCACATTAGAACCATTTAATGTAGAGAATTTAGAAGATGTAAACTGTAAAATAGCAAATAGCATCCCAATATTAATGGGATAGCTGCAACATAGCTGCAACAAAGTACTCTAAAAATATTTTGCAGAGCCAAAGACAGGTAGTATGTAACTTAAAATGAAAATCAAAGCTGACAATCAAACTTCAACTATCTAAAATCTACTGTCAGCCTCCAATAACATTTCCTATAGGCTCTTTTTGTTCCAACATCAAGAACATTGCCAAATAATTAAGTCCAGTTACACTACATCTGTGCTTCACTAATTTTCATTTAAAGCTGTTTGTTACAAAAAATGTTTTAAAATATTTTCCATTCAAATACACAATGTTAGCATTTCCTATAATTAATTTTCATATCATTGTCATGTTTTCATATCATAATTTTGATTAGTTTTACAATCTAAAGAAGTCACAATTTATGCAAAAGCACTAGCTATGTGCCTCATTTAGTCAGGTATTGATGTTTCTTTGAAACAATGTTATCTCAAACTATGTCCGATTTATTATTGATATGCCAACTAGACAACACAGAGGAATGTCAATTATCCGAAGAACATGGGCAGGAGAGTATTTCGGTCCGGTTAATTGAATGCTAGATAATGGAATGCCAGATAACAGTTAGCCAAGCATCAGGAGCAATCTTGTTCGGATAATCCAAAATTCAATTAATCAAATGCCGGATAATCAAGGTTCCTCTGTACCATGATATTCAGCACTGGCCAAATCATACAGACCAAAAGCATAAATATCAGGGTGATTGTACTGTTTATGTTCTGCCACAGACACAGCACAATCCTACTTAGTAAGTACAATTATAAAGCAAGTTATAGATATCTGGGGTGCAGCATTGTCTTAACAATCTTGTTTCCACTATGAATTCCTTAAATTTAACACCAAAAAATTCCTCCAGAATCCTAGGTGTCATCATACTGCAATTCTCATAGCTGAACAAATGTGCTGGGGAGATTTTCACAATACAAAAACCAATTTGTCAAAGTCAGTAAATTTGTTACTTTAAAACATCTCAAATCGAGGTCTTGATCACTTACTGTTCAGGATACCAGATGGACCTATTTTAAAAACCAGTTCACACCAAAGTTCCAAGTGTTACTTTCAAGTTCCCATCTAGTGAGTTATCAACTTAACCCACAGACTGTGTAGAGGTTGTCATGTTGTGACCCTAATGGAAGAGATAAAAGTGTTGTGGGCCTATCTACGACAAAAGATACGAGTGAATTGTAGGTTAAATTTTCTAATGTGTTGCCCTCTCTCAAGTCATTACCATCTTTCAAACACCTAAAAGCCAAATTGAACTGACCAAGAATAACAATATTGGAAAGTAACGTTATTTACAAAAGGTAGGATTTGATTTTAAGAAGTGACATTAATAATTCCTAATCTGGGTGAAAAATTCATGATTGATTAAAAAATAAGATTTCAAGTTTCTATAACTCCTGGCAATGACAGCCTGTTCATTTTGGAGATGCCAACCATTAGGATTGGTTTCCTGTTGCCCAACAGATTTGTCATTTCTCAAAAATTGATTCACATCTTCAAAGAATTCAAGATTCTCCTCACCAGTGATGTAAGCACAGTTCTGTGGATCGATTTTTTCTACCTGTTCAAAAATCTTCTCTCCCAGGTTCTCTTTCACATCATCAAAATCTGAATTGTTGGACATCTTCCTCTCATTAGGCATTTTTCTAATTTAAAAAAAAGTGAAAAGCTTTGACCTTCTGAATGAAGGTACCTACAGCATTTGTGCAAGATATTTGTCAAAGTCTCTTCATATTAACAAGCCCATTTTATGTTATAAAATATTTATACTGTGGTCCATTTCTTTAACTACTCTTATGTACCAACAATTCCAAGCATTTGAAAAGCAAACTTTAGCTTCAGACCCTTGCTAACTATTAGCTCAAATAATTTATTACTTCTCTTCCTAAATTGGCAACTCATGTGGCAGTCAGTTTCTTTCTGTCATTTTATATGGGAACATGCAATTGATTCATCAACACTTGAATTTTGTCAATTGCTAAACTGAAAGCCATTGTGTAAAAGTATTCTAAACATTTTTTGCACTTAAATAAATCACGCATACGTACAGCTCCAGTGCTTCTTGTGCAATGTGAATCTTTTGTTCCAACATATCCAAGTCATTGACCAGTTTCTTTACTTCCTTACGGCCCATTTCCAGTAACATACCTGGTTAGGCACAAGAAAAACCAGCATGCAGTATAATTAGAGGTATTTCAATTTGTATTTAACCATCCTATTCAACTGCTTTTGCAACCATCTCCCTATAAAAAGGATGTATCAAAGTATATATTTACTCTATTCAAAATTGCATATTATAATTCCACTTTCATTCATGAAGGTGACAAAGTTATGTTAAAAATATGAGCTTCTAACTATTCCTTAACATCTACCTCATTTTAGTAGTCTGTCAATGCTAGTGTTGAATAGATTTGTTCCCTGATAACATAATCTTTGAGAATTTGGTTGATCCCTTCACCAGAAAAGTTGTTCAAACATGATTGTTTAACAAATTAATTATTATCTTTCTTAATATCTCTTCTTCTTGAAAGAGTTTTGTTAGTGTTCATCATTTGTTATTTATTTTTATGTTTGGACAACTTTTTTTCCCAAAGAGTTAATCTCTTTTCTTATTCAGAATTACTGGATCATTGAAAGAAAATTTATACAAATGTTAATTTTGAAAGATGAGATGTAAACAGTATTTCAATGGAAATAGAATCAATTCAGTAACCAGAGATTGGATGTTACTAAATAATATTTATACCACCAGGCTATATCACAATCCTTTTGGAAGAAGGGTGATGAGTTTAATACTGGCTAAGATATCAATGGTAGCATTCTTACCCTGAGTCAGAAAGTTGTGGATTCAAGGCCCTCACTTGGAGGTGATTCAGATGAGTCATTAAACTGGAGTTCTGTCTGCACTCTCAGACACACTTAGAAATCTTAAGGTATTTAAGTCATGAAGGAACTCTTCCAATGTCTTCTTCAATATTTTATCCTTAAATCAAAGGCTACTTATTCACATCTAATTTCTCTGTATGCTAGGCTTTCCTACACCAAAAAGGTGATTCCATAGTACTTTGAGATGTCCTGCGGTTGTGAAAGTCATGACAAGAAAAAACTTGTGTTTATAAAGTTACAAACTGAATGGTTCTTAAATCATGCTGATGTCCAAGCAAAGACTTGCAAATAATGTCATATTTTGCTGAAAATTGGAGTGCAGTAAGTATTCATAAACTGCTAACTTTAACATCAGTATCTCATAAAATCAAGACAATTTGCTTTTGCTTCATGGTCCAATTTGATCTTCAGTAAGGAAGGCTAGAATAACTAAATCCCCAATAACTTCAAACGTTATGAAAGTGACGAACAAGAAAGTGACACTGGTCCATTTGGCCTGAGCAGTATACTGCCAGTCTAACAGACCTGCATTTATATAGCATCTTTCACAACCTCAAGATGTCTCATAGCTCTTCATTGTCAGAAAATGATTTACACGTTGGTCACTTTTGTAATGTAGAAAGACAAGCCAACTGCAGACAAAAACTCTCACAAATAGAAAACTCACATAAATAAATGACAACGGCCAGATCTTTTGCTTTTCTGGTGTTGGGTAAAAGGTAAATATTCATCAAGACATTGGGGAGAATTCCCCTCCTCGTCTTCAAAACAGTGCCACAGGATCTTTTACATCAATCTGGAACAGCAGGCAGGACCTCTGTTAAGTGTCTCACCCGAAGACCAGGACCTCTGACAGTGCAGCACACTCACGTTTGAGTGTCAGTCTAGGTTTCTGAAAACAAGTCTCTGCAGTGGGGCTTGAAGGCTCAACTCAGAGAAAAGTGCTGGCAACTGAACTACTGTGGAGAACATTTCCTATACATGTCTTTGCCACAGTGAGAAACCATCACTGCTAAATTCCAGAACAAAGTGTGAGCTGAAATCGTGTCATGGACTGATGTTAACCTCTAATTGTGTGCAAAGGTAAATCTCAACAAAGTTATGACTTCACCAATAAAAATGTTTCTAAAGATGGCAATCTTTCAAGATGACACTAACGTACCTGTTATTTTTTCACTGTGTCCAGTATTATGAATGTCCACGAGGTCATACAGTTGATCACCTAATGAATCAGTGGAATCAGAATCTGTATCATCTTGCTCGCCTCTAAGAAGACTGGAAGTCAAACATCAAAATTAACACTAGTACGGACAGAAAACATTTGCCATTTTGAGCTTAATGGGCTACATTAAATTTAAGATTACACAAATTCTAATTTTTTAAAAAAAGTCATTCCAGCATTGAACAGTACCCCCAACCTGGCAGCCAGAAAAAGGATATTGCTATAAATCTATCTCACACTCTGACATTAAAATAATATTCAAAAGGTTACCAAGGTCTATTAAAGCTGAAATAAGTGTGTTGTCTAATTCAGTTTACAATGAAAATAATTAAAAGTAATGCTATACTGTGACCAAAATGTTCACATGCCATTTATTTATGCTTTGACATTTCTCTGTAGAATTCTGGAGTGTGTTGAATGCTTTTTGAAGTCCAGCAGACAGTAACTTGTCATCCTGTATCATCTGATCCAGCACAGGAACTGGGAGCTCCAGGAGCATTCCTGTAGGAGGCTCAAAACAAAGACTGTTGTGCTTTTTAAGTAAAATACATCCATAATTATTGCATTTTCGTGCAGTTAAATTAGATATTTACAGCTGTCAGTTCAATTTAGTTTGATAATCATATATTACTCATAAGATTAATAGTACAGTACTTTGTTTTACATTGAACAGGAATTTTCCAAGACGATAATTAAATGATTAAAATTGTGAAATGAATCGGTTATAAATTTCACACAAATCTGACAGTTATTTTGCTCATTTTCTGAACCTCTTTTGACTGACTCTTCAAATCCCTTAGTCCTAAGCATTTAATTATCTTTTGACTAATGTTATACTATTCATTTCAATGGCCTCTCACAATAACATTTGTAAAGTGAACCAAACATCTTTTCATTCCAACTTCCTCATTTTTAACATGGTCCTTGTACATTAGTCCTCTGTCCGAGTGGCTAAGTACTTGAATCAATTTGTTTAAACCTCTACATAATTTTAAAACTAAAGACAACTTCAGAATTTTCCTTCTAAAACAAAAACTAGGGATGTATTCCCTGGAATTCAGAAGATTAGAAGGGTTCGCTTAATCAAAATGTTAAAGGTATTAGAAGAAAGAAAGAACCTATCTTGCTAGTTTGGGCATTTATGTGTCGAGGATAGTCTAAACTTAGAACGAGAGCTTTCAAGACTGAAATTAGGAAACACTTGTGTATGCAAAATGTGGTATAAATTTAGAACTTCTTTCCACTATGGCAACGATGCTAGATTAACCGATATCTTTCAATCTGAAATTATTTAATCTTTGTTACCAATTTCCTACCTTTCCATCAAATTTATATTTCCAATAATGATCATACTGGCCCCTGTCATCTCAAGAGCTATGATTTAGTAACGCTGTTCGCAACTATATAATTATTTGATTTTTAATCTGTCATCTGACAATATAACATGCCATGATATTTTTTAAATTCTAATAGCTAATTGATTTATCTACATAGCCACTGGAAATTTCCCATAAGTTATATTTAGTCTTCTGATTTCATTCTAATCACTTTACTTACATGAATATACATAGCTTACCTACTAACCGTCATCTAAAAATAAAAAATTATTCTGATTCCTTTCCTGCTGTTAATGGCACCACTCAAAAACTTTAACATTTTGCATATGATATGTCATTTCTCTAAACTATACTCAGGATCCCCAGAGCCTATGCAATAGCCCAGTATAAAAATAGAGAAGTGTGGCGCTGGAATTTCTGATGAAGGGCTTATGCCCGAAACGTAGATTCTCCTGCTCCTCGGATGCTGCCTGGCCTGCTGTGCTTTTCCAGCACCACACTTTTTGACTCTGATCTCCAGCATCTGCAGTCCTCTCTTTCTACTAGTCCAGTATAGGAGTAAAACAACCGTACCTGTAAGTTTTATAGCCATTTTGGGATATCGTGGGAAGATGGCATTATAAAGCCTTTCACCTAGTGTATTCTGCTGCTCCAAATATTGGTCCTCCATTTAAATCATTTCAAATACAAGCTAAGAAAACCAGAGTGTGAAGTTCGCCATCCGAGTGGTCCTGTCCTGCGTTGTGGAAATTTGTTATAGATGCCTTCTTCGATTTCAGAGTGCTGTCACAAAAACATTATCAAATTATTAATTCCATCTCATCTGAAACAACTGGAAACAGATTATTTGCTCATTGATCTCACCACTGATTGATAGACCGTTACATTTGCTGCTATGTTTCCCTTGATAACAATCACTGAACTTACAGCTTGTGGGGAAAGCACAGAAAGGTTGGGGATTCTCAGCAGGTATCAGGGGGTGGGAGAAAGACAAACTCCCAGCTCCTGAATGTTTGTGATGGAGACAAGCTGCAATAACTCCGTCATATCAATGACACACATTGCCTTTTCCCTTTTTTAAATATGCAAATTCGAAGAACCGTTTCTAATCCTGTTTTATTAAAGAAGTCCGAAAAGAATGTGGATACCCACCGCACGATCACAAACACTTTCACCGCCACTCAGCCATTACAACAACAACTGCAACTAGGCAGCGTCGCCCACTGATTACATCAACCGCCCCAGTCGCCGACTGATTACATCAACCACCCTCCGTCGCCTGCTGATTGCATCACCTACCTCACGTCGCCCGCTGATTGCATCACCGACCTCACGTTGCCCGCTGAATACGTCACCCGCCTGTGCGTCCTCCCGTCAGCGACCGGCGGATCACCTCCATCCCCTTTTCCACCCCAACCCGAACATGGCGGAGGATTCAAACTAGTTCCATACAATACACCCAAAGTGAGGAACACCTTCTTACGGCCACAGATCTAACAGAGAATCCAGATTCTAAAGGAAATAAAGCAGGTGTAATATATTGCTGGGGCTGGGGGATGGTGCACGGAGGTGTTCGTGGTGGGTGAATGCCGGAAGTAGTCCCGGTGTGGCGGAGGGCGGTGGTGTGATAAGGCAGCGCGAGGGCCGGACTCGTTCTTTCTGCGGACGGCGGCGGCGAGACAAGAGGTTCGTGAGGGAGAGGGTTCATGGGGGAGCGGCTGGGGAGGGAGCCCCGGGGGTGGGGAGGGAGCGGGGCCTGGGTCCCGCGCGGTGTAGCTGGGGCCCGGGGCCTGGATTTTCGGAGCCGGCTGCTCCCGGACAGGCCGCACTTGAAGCCTCGATTGTGGGCCCCTGCTGCATGTGGCCGCCTCCGGGGGGAACCCGGGCCCTGGGTCTGTTCTGTCGCCGGGGGCCGGGGCCGGTGACCGGGATCGGCTGGGTCTTCCCGTGTGTGTGACCATCCCGTGTGTGTCTGTGTGCAGGGGGGAGATGTCGGCTCACCTTCAGTGGATGATCGTCCGGAACTGCTCCAGTTTCCTGATCAAAAGGAACCATCAGGTCTACAGCACCGTGAGTATTTACAATTAAATTACAAACCGCCTGAGGTTTAAAACAACAGTGCTGGTTATAATCCAACAGGGATTGATTGCCCTTAAGTGTGTGCCCTTAGAAAATGAAGTGCTTGTAGTTGTGCATCTTCAGTTATTTAAGACGAGTTACTCATTGTTGATCACTTGGATGGTTACGTGAATCCCACTTGATCCCTGTGGCTCTGCAATTTGGTTTCCTTCTAACATCCGTCAATTTCAGTAATTGCTTCAGCCCAGAGCACCCTTATTGTAGTGATTCAAACTCATTGCCACTTGCTGCATAATGATTGTTTGCATTTACCTGTATCCTTTCATGGGGTCTTTAATCTGTTCCCTGGTCTGTGTAGTTCCATGCATTGTTCATGATCTTACAGGGCACCATGAATTGGTGCCTGGATTTATGATCATTTGTTTACATAAATGCAGAGTAGCATTGAAGTGTTTTTTTCACTTTTTTCTAAACCTTTGACTCTGTCCTGTTCCTACAACATAGGAGTCCAACAATCTGAAATCCAGAAACTCCTTCCGTTACAATGGACTTATTCACCGCAGAACTGTGGGTGTAGAGCCTGCAGCTGATGGGAAAGGAGTGGTGGTTGTCCTCAAAAAGCGAGCAGGTAAATGCCTTGAGCCTTCTCTTTTTGGATTGTACAGTTGCAACTCATGGTGAATTCAAATAACCGGATACTTATTAAAGATCACACAACACACAATAGATGTCCTGATGAAGGTTCAGTGCTCCAAAAGCTGGTGCTTCCAGATAAACCTGGTGTTGTGATTTTTAACTTTATCCACCCCAGTCCAATACTGGCTCCTCTACATCATAATCAGATATGCTCATTCAGCCTAATTTGCTGCCATTGTACATGGTTGGTTGGAATTTCACCATTTCTTTGTCTTACCCTACTATCTAGTTACTGTAGCACATTGATCTGATGCATGGACTAAAAAGATTACTGTTCTGTTCTTCAGATTGTTTTTGTACTCTAGGTGCCTGTCAGATTATTGTTGAACTTCCTGTCTTTTCCTATCAGATTCACATTCTTTCTTTTGCTCATGAGTCTTGTATTTAAGTCCACAAATGGTACAAGCAGGAGTAGCTCATTTGCTCCACTCATCCACTCTCCTGTGTTTCCGTGTAACTCTTGATTCCCCTGCTGATCGAAGATCTAGCGTTATTTTAAATATATACAAGAATTCATCCCCTCACTGCTCTCTGTGGCAAGGAGTTCCAACAACACTCAACCCTCAAAACAGATTCCTCATCTCAGTCTTAATTTGGTGCCCCTTAATTCTGAGAATATGTCCTTCGGTCCAAAACTCTTCCATGATGGAAACATCCTCTCAGCATTTACCCTGTCAAGCCATTTAATAGTCCTATATATTTCAATGAGTTCCTCTCTCGTTCATCTAAACTGGTGAGTAGAGGTCTAACCTGTTTATCTTTGTCGTAAGAAATCCCTCATTACCGAGGTACCTAAGTAAGATTGTCTGATATGTGGTCTTCTGCATACTGCGTTTGACACATCATTTCACATTGTTTTCTCTTTGGCTTTGGTCTATTTAGGTCAACGCAAGCCAGCAACATCCTATGAAAAGATCACCATCAACAAGAATAGCCGCGCTACCCTAAATAGTTTGCGACACATCATCCGCAAGAACAAGTACCGAAAGGACCTACGTATGGTATGAAAAGATTGGTATTTTCTGCTGTATCAACTGTTTGGTTTCTGCCCCTAATCACGCAATTTTGATTCCACTTAATGCAGGAACTGGTTAGTGTTTTCCTGTCTGACCTTCTTGCAGCTGAAAATATTATCTTTATGCTGTATTACAGTTTCAGGTGCAACCTTTGTTGCCATGCCATAGTAGCTAATGGCTGTATTGTCAACTAGCCATTTTCTGGCCGGAGTTCATTAGGTGTAGATCAGCTGACATAAGACAAACCAATTGGGAAGTGGTGTATTTTTTGTAACTGAGAACTTTTTCAATAAGCCCCCTTCTTGAATTCATTTTTTTTAATTGAGAACAGTGAATCTTAGTGTTTAAATTTCAGAAAATCTTAGCAATATGTAGATTTGTAGCTCAGCTTGAGGTTCTGGATGTAAGTTTGCTCACAGAGCTGGAAGGTTTGTTTTCAGGTAACGTCATCAGTCAGCCTCCTGCGAAACCTGGTGGTATTTCCCACTTTCTATTTGTGTTTAGGTTTCGATGTCATTTCCAGTTCTTTTCCTCAGAGGATGGTAGATGGGGTCCAAATCGATATAGTTATTGATAGAGTTCAGTTGAAATACCATGCTTCAAGGAATTCTCGTGTGTGTGTCTCTGTTTAGCTTGTCCTAGGATGGATGTATTGTCGCAGTCGAAGTGGTGTCCTCCTTCGTCTGTATATAAGAATACTAGTGATGATGGGTCGTTATCTTTTTAAAGCTAGTTGGTATTCATGGTGACTAGTTAAAAAAATCTGTTCTGGAACACGAATGGGCAGTTTAACTCCACAGTTCTGTCTTAATTTTAATTGCCCAGCTTATTTTCAGTTGTTTGCTCTTTTCCTCCAACCGTGTAACTTATAAATGAATTTCAACAATGGATTAAAGAATTTCTAGTCACAAACTAAGTACTTTGCAGAGATGTTTTCTCAGCTCTCATCTTTAGCATAGGGTTTTGGAAAAGATGGTGATGCTTAAAAATCTATTAGAAATATTTGAGGATGAAACTAATAGAATAGGTAAGAGAGCCAGTGGATTTTCAGAAAGCGTTTTGAAGTTCTGCACTAGGTTTGTAGAGAAAGTTAAAGTATGTGGTAACAGGTTGTCATGGATTGATAATTGTTTGACAGACAAGAAGCAGTGGGAATATAAATGTTTTTCTGCCTGGTTAGCAGACAGTGACTAGTGGGGGTATTGCAACTATCAATGCTTGAGCCCCATGTGTTCATGATATGTGACCTGGGTGAAGGAATCAAATTTTTAGACAACACTATGTGGGAATGAGTGTTCAGATGATGCAATGATTTAGAGAAGTTGAGTGGGTAACCGCATGGCAGATGTCATGGAACATCGCTAAATGTGAAGTTATGCACTTCAGTGTAAAATAAAAACCATTATTGAAATGGTGGTACATTGGAAAGTGTGTGTGTACAATGGGATCTGGATGTCTTTCTCCCCAACTGGGCCCTTTTTTTTAAAAAAGAGTTTAGAAGATGAGAGGAGGTCTAATTGAAATGCGTTGCATTCTAATTAGGCTGGGCAGAATAGGTACAGATAGGGTGTTTCTCTGGTTGGGGAATCTAGAACCAGGGGTCACCGTTTCAATATGCAGGGTAAGTCATTTAGGATTGAAAGTAAAAAAAAACATTCTCCGAACCTGTGGAATTCTCTACCTCCAGAAGATCATGGAGGCCAAGTCACTGATGTATTCAAGAAAGATACATTTTTAGATTTTAAGTGTCAAGACGCATTGAGACAGAGGATCAGTCACAACAATGTTGAATGGAGAGTGGAGTTTGAGTTGAATGGCCTATACTCCTAGTTTCTGTGATTGCTTCAATTTTAAATTTATGACCCCTCTCTGATTACCCAGTGTTCCGTTTCAGCCTTTCATATCTATTCATAATTCCGTTGACTGGTACTTGGGCTGTTCCTGTAGATCTGTGACAATCCTGTCCTGAAAGTTTTAATAGTACAGTTTATTGAAACTAAGTTAACTTGCTCATTTCTGTTTTTCTTTAGGCTGCACTTCGACGTGCTAGTGCCATTCTGAAGAGCCAGAAACCAGTTGTTGTCAAGAAGAAGCGCACTCGGGCTACCAAGAGTGCATAAACTTGTAAAAGTTGGCACATGTTTTATGATTAAAATAAAGGAGGATCTTGAGGATCTAGTTCTGTGTAGTTTTGAACTATACTGTTTATTCATAAGAGTAGTGCCATGTTCCTAGAAACGTTTAAAGTTCCCTTGTTGGATGTGTTTGCTGGCAAGGTCAGCGTTTACTGTCTGTCCCAAATTGAGAGAATGGTATTTGGGTGTCACCTTTGAAAGTACTCCCTGGCTTGTTGGACAATTTTGGCAGTTGAAAGTAAGTAATATTACAGTTAGTGTGGAGTGGCCAGGCTGGGTAAAGACACCAATTCACCTTCCCCATTGAATGAGTGAAGCAACTATGTCCAAATCATTAGTTCAGTCCTCTGAATTATCAAAATGACCTACACTGGATTGAGAAAGAAAGGTCAAACACTTAATTAAGAATTTTCTTGTTGGAAGACCAAGCTTAATCCTTATTTGTCGAAAAAATAGATGTAGTGTTCTGATTTTCTGATATAACA
>NC_057739.1:23251318-23329565 GCF_004010195.1 Chiloscyllium plagiosum
CATCTAGTATAGGGGTCCCCAACTTGCAAATTCTATTCTCTTCAGGGGTCCAATATATGAATGTTTCCCTACACTTAGGAATGGCTATTTTATATCCTCTTGCATTGTGTTCTGACTTGCAAACGGACCAGAGAATGGAACCTGTACACAGCCCAGGGACTGCTTGCACTGGCCAATGTCTGGGATTATTTCTTTATTAGGTCCTACCACAGTATTGGAGTATTTCAAACCGGTCTGGTCATATCTGTTGAGGGCTAGAAACATGTTGGGAGACCACGATTGGTTTTCTTGGGGTGGCACGGTGGGTCAGTGGTTGGCATTGCAGCCTCACAGCGCCGGGGAACTGAGTTCAATTCCCATCTTAGGCAACTGTCTGTGTGGAGTTTTCACATTCTCCCCATGTCTGTGTGGGTTTCCTCCGGGTGCTCCAGTTTCCTCCAAAGATGTGCAGTTTAGGTGAATTGGCTATGCTACATTGCCCATAGTGTTAGGTGCATTAGTCAGGGGCAAATGTAGGAGAATGGGTCTGGGTGGGTTGCTGTTCTGGGGGTCGGTGAGGACTTGTTGGGCCGAAGGGCCTGTTTCCACACTGTAGGGAATCAAATCAATAAAACTTTGCTTCCTTTGTGACTTTCAAATATCTAGCCTCTGATTCCCCCTCTCCACTCCAACTTGTACTATTGCTGCAGTTTTTACCCAAGCAGCGAACTTGACCCTGCTGCTGTTAACTTTCCCTGAGTTCCAGTACCTAGCTTTCTCAGTAATTTCCTGCTGAGCTTACTCACTTTTAAAACTCTCTGTTTTGCTTAGGTTATATTCCAGCAAGTAAACCCAGAAATGGATTCTGCTTTTCAACACTTGCTTATATCCCAGCTACTAAATCTCCAAATCTCAAGCCCACTGAATGCATTTAATGGTCTGTGCAATTCCCACTTTGTAATACCAACTGCATTGAATCATCTTTAATCAGCATTTTAGCAATATGACGTCGCCTTCTATCAATTGACCAACAGTATTGGTACTTACTGGTCCTTGGATATGATTTGAAAGATCTGTTAAGTGCTGACAGTGCTTAGTCCCTGTTCCTAGGCAAAACTGAACATGCAGAGGAACTGCGATTATTTGGCAAGATCCCGATGCTCGGCTAAACTATCATCTGGCATTTGATTAACTGAATTAAATACTCCTTGCCCGTGTTGTTTGGATAATCGAGGTTCCTCTGTAGTAACCAGTGAGACATTCTCTACCTTGAATTCCTCAATTCACTTTTTAAACTTAATTTCTTGCCATTGTATCTCCATGCTTACAGTAAGGTGTTCCCTTGCTAAATTGCTGTTAGCTCATTGCCATTGTAAGAATCATGAGAGTCGGGCTGTACATTTTAACATGCCATACTAAGAAATCTGTAGTAAAACAAAAACATTGTTTCCCTTGGTGTGAAATGTCTGTTTTTGGACATTCCTGTTTGATCTTTCCTGTGCACTGTGTTTGATGTAAAAGTTGCACAGTCTTAAAGGCCTGGGTTAAAATACATATAGGAATCCATCAATGTTATTTAAGAACTACTTTTGGTTCAAGAGCAGTCTTTAATGCATTCTCAAAAGAATGCATGGTTTAGTTATTCCCTTTATAAATGAATTATAACTAATTGTCAAAGCTAACTTTTGGTTTACAAATATCATACAGATAACTGCAGATTACTGGATACAAAATATTTACCATATTGCTGAAAATGAAGACAACTTGCTGTTATATTATGTTCAACTTATATTTATTAACATGCTGACTTGTATTTGAACGCAACAATTGTGATTTCTGCTTCACCACTTAGAATAGTAGGTATACATTTTTCAGAGCTAAAGCTTTTCATTGACATCCTAGTCAGGTATTTTGTCATCAGCAAACATTAGAATTATTAGTTGGCAAACCAATATTGCACCATTAATAGGAGAAAGTGAGTACTGGAGATCAGTCAAGAGTGTGGTGCGAGAAAAAGACAGCAGGTCAAGCAGCATCTGAGGAGCAGGAGAATCAACGTTTTATGCATAAGCCCTTTCCACACTCTCAACTGCACCATAATGTATTTGCAATTGGACAGAAGAGTGATAAATGAATGTGAACCTGGCTGGTTATCCAACATGCCTTAGAAATATCTCTGAATCAGACTGTCTGACTCCCTCTGAAATGAATCAAGTATTTGTCTTCCAATTCTGATGTACCGTACATGGTTGATTTGTCAAGCCTGATGCTAGATCTTTAATGATTTGAGTGTCAATGAAGCTAGTTTCATCCAGGTGGCAAGTGTTCTATTGTACTCCTTGTGATTTATAGATGGTTGGGTTTTTGGAGAGACAGATAAGTTACTCAGCATTCCTATCCTCTTAGCCACTCTTTGTGGCCACATTATTTATATAACTAGTCAAGTTTCTCATGTACCATCAGAATGCCAACAGTGGGCAATGGTAATGGTTTTGAATGTTATGGGAAGATGGCTAGATTTTCTTGTTGAACACTTGGTACTGTGTGACACAAATGCTACTTATTGCTTTATCAGCTCAAATCTGTACGTTGTCTAGGTCTTATTGCATGTAATCATTAACTTCTTGAGTTGTGAATAGTGATGAACATCGTATAATCAGTGAACATTACTATTTCTAACCTGATGGAAGGGACATCATTAATAAAGCAGTTGAAGATGGTTAAGTGTAGAACATGAACCTAGGGAACTGCAGTGATGTCCTGGCCTTTGATCTCTAACAGCCACAAGTATTTTCATGATGTGGAGGAGCTGGTATTGGACAGGGGTGGACAAAGTTAAAGATCACATGACACCTTTCGGAGTACTGCTACCTGTGGAAGGAGTAGCAGTTTGAAAGCTAGTGCTTCCAAATAAACCTGTTGGGCTATGATCTGGTGTTGTGTAACAATTATTTTCCTTTTGTGCTAGGAGTAATTTCAACAGGTGAGAGAGAAAATTTGCAATGAGTCAAGTTGTTAGGCTCCTGGATACAATACTCAATTAAAGGGCAGTCACTGCAGTTCAACTCTTTGACTATGGTAAAAACAATGTCTGCAGATGCTGGAAACCAGATTCTGGATCAGTGGTGCTGGAAGAGCACAGCAATTCAGGCAGCATCCGAGGACAGGCAAAATCGACGTTTCGGGCAAAAGCCCTTCATCAGGAATCATCCTGATGAAGGGCTTTTGCCCAAAACGTCGATTTTGCCTGTCCTCGGATGCTGCCTGAATTACTGTGCTCTTCCAGCACCACTGATCCAGAAACTCTTTGACTATGTTGAGTGACCCTAATAAAACACTCACTGAGCATCAGTGAGCAGGCTATTACTGCTGGATAACACTTGTCACCTCTTCCATTGCTGTGGAGAATAGGCTGCTGTACTTGTCTGGTTTGGACTTGCCCTGTTTGTGGATAGACCATAGCTGGGCATTTTTTCCTCATTACTGGTCAGATATATTTCTTTTTAACTGTATTTCCACGTTTTCCCCCATCTAGTTTTAATTAACAGTAAGATTTTGGGGGAAAATTATCCTCAATCTTGTACTTTATAAGGTTGCTTGTGATTGTGCTCCCTTTAAGGTTCAAGCTTTTTTTTCATTTACATTCCCAAATGATTCAGCCCCTTGCCAGTGAATCTATTATGTGGCCTTTCTACACATTGCTGTGCAGATGTGCTTTGCCAGAGCTAAATGTACCGTGACTGCAATACTCTCTCTGCCATTGAATGTTTAACATTGAAGTTTTAATTATTCAAATTTAGTCATGATTTTGCCGATGTAGTTTGACGCAGCTACACTACCATAATTGATTCTGGTCTTTTCTTTTTAGCCTTGCCCTAGCTAGTTGAAATTTAATTGTTGATTAAATGCCTCCCTTTGTGTAATATTTTGCATATGGCATTGAACTTGATCTGATAGTGATTCTATCTTCCAAGCACACGTCTAAATCTTTTACTGCTTTTTTGGATTTATAGATTCATTTTTATTTTGTTTTCTCTCCATTCTCCCTTCTCCATGTTAATATAATTGTCAAACTTAACCATTACTCAGCATTTAACGTTTGCTATGTGTTTCAATTCTCTTGCATTAAAAACATCTCTGTAGGAGTGTTTTGAATTAGAACAAATGTTATTTATATTACACCTTTTACCCATATAAAATACAAGGTGCTTGACAGGAGCATTGTAATGCAAAAGAGATTAATGAAGAACAACTAATGACTTGGTAAGAGGCAGGTATAAAGAAAAAAACAGAATAGAAGGAATTCCAGAGTTTAGGGCCTTCTCAGCCAATGGTGAATTAATAATATAGTGAAGAGTGAAGATACCAAATCTAGAGACCAAATGGAGAAGGCTTGGATGTTGGACAAGATTACAACAGAGAAGGGCAAAGAAAGATCTGAAGACCAGGATGGTA
Source organism: Chiloscyllium plagiosum (assembly GCF_004010195.1). Classification (NCBI taxonomy): domain Eukaryota; kingdom Metazoa; phylum Chordata; class Chondrichthyes; order Orectolobiformes; family Hemiscylliidae; genus Chiloscyllium; species Chiloscyllium plagiosum. Next base: position 23,255,753 of record NC_057739.1, read on the forward strand.
CCTGCATTACCGAACCAGAAATCACTGTAGGTCACAGTAAGGTGTGAATGGGACTTGGTTGTTATTTAGGATATTGATAGTGTGGTGTTTGATCTCAATTTTACAGAAATGTGGCCAGAAACAGCAAGTCCAAAGGAAAGCATGGATGAAAGTGCAAACCACATGAGTTAGGGTATGGAACAGAGATGATAGGAGATCTTGGAGAAGATTTGTAGCTCAGGTTGTGGACAAAAAGGGCTTCTGAGGAACAACATACACACGGGGGAAGAGGGACAGCAGTTTAACTGGGATTCAAACCGGAACTCCATTAATAAACATCGATTTGGACCCTAGTTACCAACCTCTCAGAAACCAAACCAGAAATGATACCATCTATCACAACAAACAAGACCTATAAGTAGCGAACGGAATAAGGCACCAGCACTTCACTGGAGGCTCACTGATGTTACCCAGCGTGGTAATGAAATGTCTGAAAACAAACCCACCTAATAAAGCAAACTGGCAACCTAGTAGAGATGGTGTTAAGAGAGGCAGTGTCACAGAGCGAGGGGAGTCCTGGTCATAAGAAGTTTAATGGGGATTGAATGTAAGCTAAGACAAAACCTATCTGCATCTTAACTTCAAGCAGATGCAATTCAGCAAGCCCATCTATAATGTTACAGTCTACATTCTTATTAAATTAGAAAGAGCAGTCATGAATTAATTTTGACATTTTAAAGCAGCAGTAAAATCCATGGTATTTGGTGTTTCAGAATCCTGACAGCTTACACTGGGGCATTATTCCAACTGTTAGTCATGTACTGTACTGTCCATGGATTTGTACGTAAATGATTATGGCTGGGCAGAGCTCTCGCTTCCAAGTCCACCTGTGAGGTATGTCCACCCTTCAAGCTGAAAGAGCACTGAGCGGTTTTGCGTCAAACTGGTGTGGGACTCAGGCATCTAGTGAGAATGAGATAGCAGCCGGTGGGAGAGTAAATTGGGAAGGCAGCGCTTACCGCGCACTGAGGATATTGTCGGGGGAGGTGGGCAAAGGCACACTAAAAAAAGAAATCTCTCTGGTTACAGAGCTGCTCTTCACGTAAGCAAAGAAGACGACAGCAATTGCTTGTGGCTTACGTTTTACTGAGGCTTTGTCGTCCCCCACTCGTAATATAACAGCAGCTCCTCACTGCACCGACCTTGGCACTCAGAGCTGGAGAGGGAGCAGAGACTCTGCGAACGAGAGACTGAAGCGGGGCTCTGAACCGAGTCCCCTCAAGAGTAACTGGTTACCCATTTAAGGGGGAAGAGGTGCAGTTCTGGAGACGAAGCTAGTTGTGTGTGGTCAGCGAGGTGAATTGGCAGCTGCCGGCCGAGTGGTGAGAGGGCAGATTGTGCAGAGGCAGTGAACAGGGGGGGGGGGGGGAGTGGGGGGGGAGCGGCTGTAACATGCCTCTCCTTCCTGCTGCCGTGCTGCTGCTCTGCGCCCTGCGCCCTCCTGCCCCCAGTGCGGCTTTCCAGCTCCAGGACACCATTAACAGCCTGAGGGAGGAGAACCTGCAGCTTCATGTCCGGGTGGACAATCTGACCGACACTCTTCGGGAACTCCGACAGTTACTGTGGGACTACTCCAGAGGTGAGTGCGGGCTGCCCCCAGAGAGGCGCACGTTGTGGTACACACACACACACACACAGGCAGGATGCAGCTTGGGAAAGACTTGTTAAGTTGCTCACAAAGTGAGTTAAAAGGGGAAATTTGAACTTTTTCTCCAGAATTATGAGGTAACGGAAGAGCGCGCTGGAGACTGAGGATGAAATAACGTCGAGTGTACAAACATTTGAAACTTTCTTTTATATTCACTCCCAGGAAATGGGTATCATTGGCTGGCCAGTATTTATTGTTTTTTCACTGGTTGCCCTTGACAAGATGGTGGTGAGCTGCCTTCTTGAACTGCTGTAGATTGACCCATATTGGCGTTAGGGTAGGAATCCCAAGATTTGGACCAAGTGACAGTGAAGAAACGGTGATACATTTCCAAGACGGGATGGTGAGGGGCTTGGAGGGGAACTCGCAAGGTGGTGGTGTTCCCATGTATCTGCTGCCCTTGTCCTTCTGGATGGGAATGGTCGTGAGTCTGGAAGTTGCTGTTGAAGGATCTTTTAGTAAATTTCTGAATGCATGTTGTGGAATGTGGAGGGCCCTTGTAGTACATTGGTAATGTCCCACCCTCTGAGTCAGAAGGCCAGAGTTCAGAGTACTTGTCTGAGAGATTTGTCGTTACACATCTACAAAAAGCTGGTTAAAATTATCAACATAGGGTTGTAAAGTCAAAAAACGTGGCACTGGAAAAGCACAGCAGGTCAGGCAGCATCTGAGGAGCAGGAGAATTGATGTTTCAGGCAAAACCCTTCATCGGGAATGTGGAGGGGGAAGGGAGCTGAAAGATGAATAGGCGATTGGATCTTGGAGCAAGGTAGATGGGAGGGCAGAGGTGGATGCAGCTGGGGGAGGCAGGGTCTGATTGTGATAGGTCAGAGGGGAGGGTGGAGCGAATAGGTGGGAAAGAAGATGGACAGGTAGGACAGGCTAAGAGGGTGGTGTCAAGTTGGAGGGTTGGATCTGGGATGAGGTGGGGGGAGGGGAGATTTGGAAACTGGTGAAGTCAAAGTTGATGCTGTATGATTGAACAGTCCCAGGACGGGGGATGAGGAGTTCTTCTTCCAGGCATCGGGTGGCTTTGGTTTGGTGGTGGAGGAGGCTCAGGACTTGTGTGTCCTTGGTGGAGTGGGAGGGGGAGTTAAGTGGTTGGCCACAGGGCGGTGGGATTGTTTGACCCATGTGTCCCATGTCCTCTGAAACATTTTGCGAGTTGGCGTCCTGTCTCCCCAATGTAGAGGAGATCACATCAAGAGCAATGGACACAGTAGATGAGGTGTCTGGATGTGCAGAAAAGTCTCTGCTGTATGTGAAAAGACCCTTTGGGGCTGTGGGCAGAGGTGAGGGAGGAGGTGTAGGTGCAGGTTTTACACCTTATGCAGTGGTAAGGGAAGGTGCTGGGTGTGGAGGGTGGGTTGATAGGGGGCATGGATCTAACGAGGGAGTCTCGGAGGGAATGGTTTGTGTGGAATGCTGATAGAGGTGGGAAAGGAAATATATCTGTGGTGGTGGTGGGGTCTGATTGTAGGTGGTGGAAATGGCAGAGGATAATGCGCTGTATACAGATATTAATGGGTTGGAAGGTGAGAATTGGGTGGGGGAGGGAAGTCTATCCTTGTCGTGGTTGGAGGAGTGGGGTTCAAGGACAGGTGTGGGAAATGGTCTGGAGATTAGTGGAGGGGGAGGTTGCTATCCTTGTTACGGTTGGAGGGGATGTAGTCAAGGATATGGGATTAAAGTAGACAGTGGCAGTTAAAAACCTAGCATTGCTACAAGGTACCTTCTCTGATTTGAAGGTACCTGCACCATCAGCAGCAGATGAAGTTAACATGTTAAGGATGGCAAATCAAGATGATTTGGCATTCCGAAGCAAGTTCCTATGGATGGATCATCTTAAAGCTGTCACAGTTGGTACTAAAAGAGTAGCTTCACACAAGAGGATGCTCTGCATGCAAAATAAAAATGTTACATTGTGTGCCATCTCAGATGGAAGCATTTTAAGAAGCATTATGTGGAGTAGAAGCAGAGCTTTAATGTGCATGAATGTAAACACATAGAGTGTGGTGACTAAGGTTGGTGACCAGGATTGTAAATCAATACTGAACAGCTGTGTGATGCAATGGCAATAGAACTGTAGCTTAAAATGGTCAAGACCAAACGTTTAACTTTCAAGGATTTGCGGAAGAGATAGAGGGAGAGTGTGAGGAAGCATTTGTTACTCAGCAGTTATTTTAATGATCTGGAACTATGCAGTGTTGGAAGTGAAGGTAATCAAGAATTCAAAAAGAACTGGGGTAGATTCTTGATAGAAATAGATTAGTAGGACTGTAGGGAAAGAGGGATTTTGGGGACAGGGTATATGGGCCTATCTGGATTACTCGACAGATAACCAGCATGGATTTAATGAGCAGCATGTCTTCCTTGTTTACCTGAATGACCTCATGACTAATTACATTGATGGCAGACTTCTTAGGTTGCAACTTGAGAGACATAATGGCACTGTTGTTCATGTTTTAATACATTCTTTAGCAGGAGGTTGAAGCTGGTGGTCGCACTGTACTACTTGGAATTCTCACCTTTCAATTAAATAAATATAAATCCATACAATTTCATTTAAAAAATTGAGGGCTTGGGTGCTTCTGGGCTTGAGGAGGTGATGGTGGGTCATCTTGAACCATGACAGTTCATGTGGTGAAGGTATTTTATAGTGCTGTTAAGTAGGGAGGGAGCTTAGAACTTTAACCATTAAGGATCAATGAACAGTGAATGGCCAGGTTAGAATGTTGTGTCTCTACTTTGGGGAGAGGGGGCCTTTGTGGCAGGGAGGGTGTACTGAATGTAGTTAAACATGCACCATACAAACCCATTCATTGTTAACATATTTCCTGGGTGTGTTTAAATGTTTTCTTCACTCAAAAATTAAAGCATACCAATTAAATTAGTATCGGTTTTATACTAAGTTCACCTGTTGAGAAATGTAAAGTACACTAACTGCACTCTTTTCCTTGGATTATCTAATGATTTAACACCTCATGCAATGGAATTGTTCATATACTTTTGGTCAAATAAATTAATGCCAGCATTTTTTGCCTTTCTCAATGATTTATTGGACATTTACAATTTACCCTATAGATTCAAATTTGTGTCTGATTAAATTGTAAGAAAATTTGTTTCATCGATATTTTGAATAAATCAATTTTAAGTGACAGTAGTTAAAGTATAATAAAAGACTGTGGAAAATCATTTTGAATTTCTGATTATCCGAACCTCTCTCCATTTGCAGTATACCATATGTGTGTGTGGTTCTCATGGTGACAGGGCTTCAGGATATTTTATGCTCTTGATGCTTCTTTGTTATTTTTACCCTTGGTATGTGAAAGGATTTTAATCTTTGTGAGGTATAGAGGGTATTGAGTCCATAGATTATATTTCATAGCTCTGTCCTTGAAAAGTAGCCTTATTTTGACCGTATTAACAATCACTGTTTGGTGAACGTTTCCATTCCTTGAAGAGTTTCTGTAAATCCAACTTTTGGAATTTAATTCCTTCAAAGGAAATCTAAGATTACAGACAAGTTGGTTTTTGCTTTGAACAGGGACTGAAGTCAAGTCAAACACACTGTTTATTAATTTCCATTTATTCAAGAGAGAAGTTGAGCTTAATAATGATTGTGAGTTCCACAGTGTGTTGATATTGCTTTTCTTTTATTGTTTCATTGTTGGTTACATTTCCTGAGCAGTGAGAAGCTAAGCATAATCTGGAATTTTCTTACATTGTCACCTTTTGAAATCAAGGAAATATGTGATAAATCGACAAGCCAAAGTAAATCCATTCAACACCTGATGCTAGGACCAAGATGGGAGGGGTGCATTGTTGCTGTAGTGCAAGATTAAACAAAAGTATTATACCCAAGTCCAACTATGCTTTCTCTATGTTGAAATAAGAATAAAAAGGTCCATCAGATTTCCTTAATAAACATAAAATGATCAATTTATTATATCACAAAACTGATTCAATGAAAATATGGTATTGCTTAATACACAAATTATAATATGAAGATTTAAAAGTCTGCCACTCTACATGCAAAAACAACACACACGCTCACCCACACACTCTCACATGCTCACTCTCACACTCTCACATACACGCTCACTCACACATACCAACACAGACACGCACTCGCATATACATACGGACAAACACATACCAAGATAAAATGAAGAAAATAGATTTCTCTCTGCTGAACTTCACTTTTTGAAAAGAAAAATACTTTCTGGGTAATGGTGGTTATCCTTGAAGACTAAAAGTGGAGAAGTGGTGGAATGTTCTAAGCTTTGTCAATCTGGTGTTCTTGATACGTGTGCTCAACAATAATCACACATGTCTAGATTAGAGTGGAAAAGCAGCACCACTCTAATTTAAACATGTGTGATTATTGTTGAGCACACGTACCAAGCAGCATCCGAGGAGCAGGAAAATCAACGTTTCGGGCAAAAGCCCTTCATCAGGAATAATCACACATCGTTTTCTTTGGAATCTTGGGAGACTCAGCTTAATAAGGTATTAAGTTCTTCCATTCATTCTCCCAGAATAACAATCCAGTTGAATCCTGATCTTATAACAAAGGTATTTCAGAAGCAGGAGACGTGAGCTGAGCAGTTCATTCTGTAGCAAGAGTTTCCTCAACTGCAAAGCCAAACACAAATTCCAAGTCAGCAAACCCCATTCAAACAGGACAGCCATAAAACCAAGTCATAAAATAGTTCCTTTCTTTCATTGGAGTAAGTTCAAGCAAGACCAGCAATCAGCTCAAACCACGTGGTTTCCAAGAGGTGCCTTGTTTAAAAAGAAAAGTTCCAATGTTCTTTTACTGAGTACTTTTTTAAGAATCCAGACAGCCGGAGAGGTCAGGAAGAAGATTGCAGATTAGGAAGGCGGTGCTGAGTTCGATGGATTTGACTGAGACAAGGTGGGCCCCCTCCCCCCACCTTGTCTCAGTCAAATCCATCGAATTCAGCACCGCCTTCCTAACCTGCAATCTTCTTCCCGACCTCTCCGCCCCCACCCCAGTCTGACCTATCACCCTCACCTTGACCTCTTTCCACCTATCGCATTTCCGGCGCCCCTCCCCCAAGTCCCTCCTCCCTACCTTTTATCTTAGCCTGCTGGACAAACTTTCCTCATTCCTGAAGAAGGGCTTATGCCTGAAACGTTGATTCTCCTGTTCCCTGGATGCTGCCTGATCTGCTGCGCTTTTCCAGCAACACATTTTCAGCTCTGATCTCCAGTGTCTGCAGGCCTCACTTTCTCCTAATATACAATGATCAGTTGAGGATCCTGAGATTGTATTCATTAGAGTTTAGAAGGTTGAGGGGAGATCTAATAGAAACTTACAAGATAATGCATGGCTTACAAAGGGTGGACACTGGGAAATTGTTTCCATCAGGTGAGGATATTAGACCCAGTGGGCATAGCCTTAAAATTAGATGGAGTCAATTTAGAATGGAACTGAGGAGACATTTCTTCAGCCAGAGTGGTGGGCTTGTGGAACTCATTGCCACGGAGCGCAGTGGAGGCCGGGACATTAAATGTCTTCAAGGCACAGATTGATAAATTCTTGATCTCGCGAGGAATTAAGGGCTACGGGGAGAGTGTGGATAAGTGGAATTGAAACACCCATCAGCCATGATTAAATGGCGGAGTGAACTCGATGGACCGAATGGCCTTACTTCCACTCCTCTGTCTTATGGTCTTATTATTGTCAGTCACATTGTTTTCCTTCAGATAATCATTATTTGTCTAAACTAAACAATTTTAAAATGGATAGCATAAATTGTTATATATAGAAATAAAATCAAATGGTTCTGATGTTCCCACTGTAGAAACAAATCAGAGTGTATCCTTCAAGTAACAGGTGTTTGAGTGCAGGTATACCTTCTTCCAGGTTAAAATACACAATATTGTGGAAAATTGTCAACCCTCGTCTAGTTTTCAAATACATTAGAAAAGGAAATCTTTTTAATAACAGACTGGGGAAAGCAACATTTCAAGGTTTCCATTGAGGAAAGTATCCTGATGAGTGCTTGGAATCTCAGCATTCCGTATATAGGCAGAGGTCAAAATCCCAGGCCCACAAATGGAAGTGAAAATATCCTTAGCCTCTATAGTTTTCTGAAGTACTCATAAAAAAAGAAAAAAAATATGGTTTTGAAATTTAAGTTTTAATCATGTTATTGTGAGATGTTTAGTTTGTGTTATATCAAAAACCCAACCTATTTGGTGAAACAAGATGGTCAACTTAAATAGATAAGCAAAGTCTTTTAAGTACTTTGGTCACATTCTATTCTATAAAATTTATATTTATCCAAATTGCAAGTATTAAGTAAAAAAAGTTAACGTATTTAGATATTAACTAATTACACGCATTGACCAGTCAATCATTTGCAAATAGTTTAGATATATCAGAAGTTTCTTATTGAAAGAATTTGAACACAAAAATCTGCATATGAGGATGTGTAGTAGAAGTGTCAGACAAATGTGTAAGAATGACTTATGTAAAGTTTACAGGCCGTTCGACCCAACTGCTCTGGTTATTCATATTCTAAATGGTTTTCCTAGTCTTCTTCACCTCTCATTGTATGAGATATTTTCCTTCAGAGTTTTTAATGACTGAATCCATAGAATTCGTCCTTGACATTTGAGAACATAAACCACATCCAACAATCTTGCATTTGACATGTGTGGTGTGGGTGACAGCATCTTTAATCATATTTTTCAAGAAAACCTTCAGGACACCACAGCTCTCCCTATGAGTGAGAGCAGAGATGTGCTTAAAATCCTCCATTGGTGAGCCAGTTGGCTTGGTAATACCCTGTATTTTATTGCAAAAGATAATTACAATTTCATTGCTAATTTCACAGACAGTGTGACACAATATACAGTGAATGGGTGCAATGCTTTCACTGTATTTTAGTTTGATCACATGAATGTGGCTGTTTTATAATTTAATTGTGTGTTTATATCATTGAAGTGTTCGTATGATTTTATTACCCCACTTTAGGTAAGACTTCTACTCTTCATCACATCCTGTGCTCCCACGACCCATACCAAGACGCTGCACAGATTGTCTGCCCGTTGCAAGACTTGTTATTCGGATGTTTAGCATTGACCATCTTCTGGATGCAAAATCTATTCCATTAAACTTATCAATAGCTTGGTCAAGTTGGTGAACTTGCTGCATGCTGCAACAATCACATTTCCCCGGTCTTGCTCCTGCTGCTTTACTACAGTGACTACAGCATCAACATGTTCAACGGAAACCCAGTGAAAAGTGCAGCTTTTATAAATGAGATGAAAACTTGGTTAATACTCTGTAGTGCTGAAGAAGAAAGTTAAATAAATTTCCTATTGTATTGTAAGCATGACATATGGTCTTCTTATCATGTGGTTTTACGGAATAAGAGTTTTTGAGACTGAGGGGCTGATATTTTCAAAATACTAAGGAGAATGGTGGCACACTGGTAATGTCATGGGACATTAACCCTGAGGCTCAGCTTATTGTTCTGGGGATTTGGATTCTAAACTGTAGCTGATGGAATTTGTACTCAATCAATAAATTTGGAACTAAAAGCCAGTCTCAGTAATGGTGACATTGAAATGATCAGCAAATGTTCTAAAAACTCTCTTCTGGCTGACTAATGTCCCTCTGCCATCCTTCCCTGCTCAGTGACCTGTGATTCCACACCCACAGCAATGTGGTTGATTCATAACTGCCTTCTGAAACAGCATAGCAAGCCACTTGGATCAAGGGTGAATAAGAATGGGCATCAACGTCTCAATATCCTATGAAAAAATAACGAAAATAAATTGGCTATTCTGCCTGCCAAAATTCAACTTCCATTGACAACTGGAGCCTTGGAACCTGAGTGGTGACCTTATAGAAGTTTATAAAATTATGAGAAGCATGGATAGGGTGAATAGCCAAGGTCTTTTCCCCAGGGTATGGGAGTCCAAAACTAGAGAGCATAGGTTTATGGTGAGAAGGGAAAGGTTTAAAAGGGACCAAAGGGCAAATTTTTCACATAGTCAGTGGTGCGTGTATGGAATGAGCTGCCAGAGGAAGTTGTGGAGGCTGGTACAATTAAAATTAAAACATGAATAGGAAGGATTTAGAGAGATATGGGCCAAATGTTGGCAAATGGGACGAGATTGATTGGTCCAATTCGTCCATTCTGGCTAGATGTCCTCAAAGGATCTGTTTCCATGCTGGACAGCTCTAAGACTATGACATGGAGTAAGTTCCAAGTCTCCACAATTTTTCATATGAAAAGTTCCATTCATAAGGAATGAATTCATAAGACATATCAGTCTTTTCATGAACCAATCATAAAAGGCTAGTTTAGCAGATATAAGAGAAGGCAAATGGAATATTAGCCTTTATTTCAAAGGGAATGGAGTATAACATAGGCAGTTTTTCCTAAAACTATAAAAGGCACTAATTCAACCACAGCTTGAATATTGTGAACACTTTGGGCCCCTTATCTAAGAAATAATAAACTAGAATTAGAGAGAGGTAAGAGAAGGTTCAATAGAGTGATATCAAGTATGGAGGTACTGTCTTATGAGAAGAGTTTAAGCAGGTTGGGTCTGTACACATTTGAGTTTATAAGAATGAGAGACCTTACTGAAATACAACGGATTCTTCGAGGACTTGACAGGTTCGATGTGGAAACATTGTTTCCATCTGTGGGACGGTGTAAAATCTCAGAGTAAGGAGTCAACGATTTATATCAGCAATAAGGAGAAATTTCTTCTTTCAGAGGAGTGAATCTGTGAAATCCTTTACTACAGAGGGCTGTTGAGCCTGGGTCGTTCAATATATTTAAGGCTGAGATAGACAGAATTTTTAATCATAAGGGATTTGAGGGTTATGGGGAACATTTACCATTTCCAATTATCATGAAACAACACACTGAGCTGTGCTGAGTTTTCACAACAGTATGGTTTCCAGATCACACCATGAAAGTTCCTGGTGGTGAGGAGGAAGGAGGAGGATTATATCTCAGGTGACAAAAACCTGTCTGCCTTGAATAGAATAGAATCCCTCTAGTGTGGAAACAGGCCGTTTGGCTCAACAAGTCCACACCAACCCTCCGAAGACTAACGCACCCAGACCCATTCTCCTACCCGATTACTCTTACATTTCCACCTAACCTAAACATTATGAGCAAATTAGCATGGCCAATTCACCTAACCTGCATATCTTTGGACTGTGGGAGGAAACCAGAGCACCCAGAGGAAACCCACACAGACATGGGGGAGAGTGTGCAAACTCCACACAGACAGTTGCCTGAGGCTTGGATCAAACCCGGGTCCCTGGCACTGTGAGGCAGCAGTGCTAACCACTGAGCCACCATGCCTTGCAACGAACTTCATCAGACATTTTGAATTGTAGAGGTCCTCTGTCAAACTCAACTGCTGACCAATGAGAAGGCAAGCTCAAGAAAAAAAACCAAACCCAAGGCGTGCAGGAAATCTGAAGTAAAATTTGGAAGTGAAGTGCTCAGCAGGTCAGGCAGCGTCCATTCAAAGAAATGCAGAAAATGGTCTGGCTTTTATGGGAGTGTTGGAGAGCCAGCAAATGACCTCTGTTACCTCTTCTAGGAAGGCCAATCAGTATTGAGTTCCACTTGAGTGGATACCGTGGACCTTTCTTGGGATCAAGTACCTCACGATTGGAACTCCTGTTTATCGAGGACTGCTGACCAATCAGAGTAAAACGTGCCATTGTGGGGAGTTATGGAAAAAAGGCAAGAAACTGAAGTGAAGTTGAGGATTCTCAGATCAGCCGTGATCTTATTGAATGGTGGAGCAGGCTCAATGTGCTGAAAGGCCTACTTATGCTCCTACATCTCATGGATTTATAAACACTACTGAACTGAGCTGTCAGATTAGCAGAGCCAATCTAAGACTAGCATGCAAAGTGTTCTGGTCACACTGCATCTTGAGTGCTGCATTTTGTTCTGGTTGTTGTGAATTCAGCCCAGGCCTGGAATTGATGTAAAGGATTTTCCTGAGACTAATCCCTGACCTCCAGAGGACTGAATTATGAGAGAACGTTGAACAAATTCATGTTTTTCACCTCAATAGGGTCAAAGCAAAGAACAGTCAGCCAATCTGTACACTAGCTCAGTCTATACTGGATATTTATCCATGAGCAATAACTTCTTCAGCTGTTCTTTTTTAATTATACATTAGTGAATCAAAATTTTAAATTAAGATTATTTTGCCCTGCAAATATATCATCACAGGTGTTTCTGCCTAACCCTGCCACTACCTTCCACAATACCGGTCGGAAACATGCCATCAAAATCTTATTTTCTCTTCCCATTTTTTTCTCCTATATTTTTCCTTACAGATTCTCACTCTAGAAATGCAGAATATGTCCTCAATTCTTTGCAGAAATGCATGGCTAACTTACAACCTTCTCATTTTCGTCAGCTATGTTGACAGGTTTGAATTATATTATTCCAGTAATTTCTGCTCCCTCTTAATCTCTCCATTTTGCCTCTGTGACTGACTCCTTGGCCCTCATTATATCCACCTCAATAATATCTGCTTTGGCAGAAGGGGCATTCCCTACAATGGAGTGGGGTACTCACAGTAAACTCAAACTGTCTAACCCCTGACAAAGTAGGATTTGCAGATACAACGGGAAGATATCTTATACACAAAATCCTTCCTTTCATATAAAATATCAATTCATTCATTTCGTTGCTCCATTTTATGTAGAAAATATTATTTTGACTTGAGTTAGTAAGTTTGCAAATGACACCAAAATTGGAGGTGTAGTGGATAGCGAAGAGAGTTACCTCAGATTACAACAGGATCTGGACCAGATAGGCCAATGGGTTGAGAAGTGGCAGATGGAGTTTAATTCAGGTAAATGCAAGGTGCTGCATTTTGGGAAAGCAAATCTTAGCAGGACATATACACTTAATGGTAAGGTCCTTGGGAGCATTGCTGGTTCATAGCTCCTTGAAAGTGGAGTCGCAGGTAGATAGGATAGTGAAGAAGGTGTTTGGTATGCTTTCCTTTATTGGTCAGAGAATTGAGTACAGGACATTGGTTAGGCCACTGTTGGAATATTGCATGCAATTCTGGTCATCTTCCTATCGGAAAGATGTTTTGAAACTTGAAAGGGTTCAGAAAAGATTTACAAGGATGTTGCCAGGGTTGGAGGAGGGTGGTACGTGTACGGAATGAGCTGCCAGAGTAAGTGGTGAAGTCTGGTACAATTGCAACATTTAAGAGGCATTTGGATGGATATATGAATAGGAAGGGTTTGGAGGGATATGGGCCGGGTGCTGGTAGGTGGGACTAGATTGGGTTGAGATATCTGGTCGGCATGGACAGGTTGGACCGAAGGGTCTGTTTCCATGCTGTACATCTCTATGACTCTATGACTTAAAATTCGATTGCTGTTCCAGTCAATATTGTAAATCCATAAAGTTTTTATTTGGCTTTTACATTTACTGTTGCCTGATTACATACTTGGGCTGTTGTCAGGCTGTGGGTTGGAAGCAGAGGCCACATGGGAAGAGTTTTATTCAGGCTATAGCACTGATTAATATTTAATCCAGAAATGATACAGGAAGTGCATAGTATTCTGAGAAATGTGATTCATTGCTTACATTCTTTTTTTTTTCCCACTGTGCTTGGTTCAATGAATAAACCATATTAAAAGAATGATGTGGAGACGCCAGTGTTAGACTGGGGTGGACAAAGTTAAAAATCACACAACACCAGGTTATAGTCCAACAGGTTTAATTGGAAGCACTAGCTTTCGGAGCGCTGCTCCTTCATCAGGTGGTTGTTCACCAGATTCCAAATAAACCTGTTGAGTGTAACCTGGTGTTGTGTGATTTTTAACATATTAAACAAAGTAGAAAATGAGCAATATAACCTATTTGTGAGTAGCCCTGAAACAGAACATCTAATCTTTCCTGTCTGCATTATTGTCTGAATTCCTTCACAGCAATTGCATGTGTAGCAGTACAATTAACTCCAAGAGATTATAGATTGGACTCTTTGTTTGATATACTGCATCGTACACTACCTGAATTAAAATTGCAACACCGATTACCAACAACACCGGATAAGTTTTTAGTCACAATATTTCTGATCTATATTGTTAGACCAGGTGTATTGAGAAAATAATACAGAAGTTCTCTTCATTCCACTGAATATTGATTCCATGTACAATAACCAACTTCAGATAAATTCTTTGTGATGTTAATGACAAAGTCTACTTGTTAGTACTGTAGTACTATGAGAACACCAGCTGGGGGTGCTAAAGATTGAAGACAGTGTCTTCCTGCATGTTAAATATTTGGTGGTTTATATATGTACCTTCATGTTAGACATAAAAAACAGCAGGCTATCTAGCAGTCTAAAATGACTTGGATCTAATGGCTGTGTAACACTAACATGTCCTGCTGAGAATGATGATAGTCAAGGAGCAAACTCCATGATCACTGCCTCACTCTCAAGCATGATGGTGCTCATCAGGAGAATGAGAAACAAGGCTGAAACATTATCCAATATCATAGAATCCCTACAGTGTGGAAACTGGCCCATCGACCCAACAAGTCCACACCAACCCTCTGAAGAGTAACCCACACAGACGGATTCCCCTACCCTATTACTCTACATTTAACCCCCGACTAATGCACCCAACCCACGCATCCCTGAACACTATGGACAATTTCGCATGGTCAATTCACCTAACCTGCACATCTTTGGATTGTGGGAGGAAACAAGAGTACCCGGAGGAAACCCACACAGACACGGGGAGAATGTGCAAACTCCACACAGACAGTTGCCCAAGGCTGGAATCAAACACAGGTCCCTGGTATTGTGAGGCAGCAGTGCTAACCACTGAGCCACTATCATCACAGCCATTCATTATGACCAGAGCTGACCATCCAACTCAATAACCGGTTCCCACTTAAACCCCCATATCTTTGATCCCTTTAACCACAAATATTTTATCTAACTCATTCTTGAAATTAATATGCTGTACTAAACCTGAATCTGACTAACAAAAAAGGATTAATTACTTCCTTCATACTGAAGGCACTCCTAGGTAGTAGTGTTCATAATGTGTTTGAATTTTACATACAAGGGAGGGAAGAATGAGTCTCAAATGAATATTTGAAACTTTAGTAAGGGTGATTATGAAGGGATGAAAGTAGAACTAACAAAAGTGAAATGGTTATGGGATAGGTCAACAGAGACAAAGCAGCAGATATAGAGGTAGCCAGAAACTTGTAGGCAGCAGAATCCCAACTACTTAGATGCTGTCTTGTAGTTTTTGTGTTCAGTTGTCCAGTGCCCCTGACAAACCTGCCTGCTGCCCTTGTGTCAGCTTGTGCATTTGTATGAAGTTGTTTGTTGTCAACATCAGGGGTTCCTCTCCAGTCTGGGTCTGAGCAGGTGCCTGGTCTCTGGGAATCCTCTGAGTGCCAGTGACCTGGGGTATCTCTTCCTTGTCCAGCTGCAGAGATGCGGCAGTGAAATGCTCATTGACTGTGTTCCCAACTGTAGTCTAGAGAACGTACTGACTGACTGAGGTGATAGCATCTGAGCTGGTGGGTGGGTCGGATACAGGAGACAGCTTTACTGCTGCTTCTTCTGAGACAACTATGCTGTCTGTCTCAGAGATGGAGGAGAGTTGTCTTGTAGGGCAGCCACCATGAACATCCCACTCGTACCTGAAGGAGATGAAAGAGAGAATGTTGCAACTGAGAGGTAGAAGTTGTGGCAGGTTTATATTAAATGAACGTTGAGGTAATGATTTGGTTGATATGGAGGCATTGCATTCCCACAGGTGCCAGTGTTTGCAGGCCAATGATAAGGTACTGTTCTTGTATAGAGTGACATTCTCGGTCCACATTGGCAGGGTCTGGTGCCAGGGTCTCTTCCAGTGGCCCACTTAGAAGAGGACAGCCATCCTCTGCACCACCTTGTCCACCAGACCTGATGGCAAACCTGGACATCATTCTCTTTTGGAAGAATAATAGCACTTAAATGGGGATGTAATGGCCCTTTAAAAATGGCTATGACACCAGGAATGACAGTATATCCTGGAATAACTGAACAGTGATCAGTATTGCCATCTACATGAAGTGTGAAAATCAGGCTGGCATTAGACAAGAATTGACATAGCTACAGATAATAAGGCAGGTTTAGGGAAATCATATCAGAAACTCATTAGGGCTCATGAGACAAAACTCAGTGATAATGCTATTTGCCAAAATATTGTAAGATGCAGCCCATAGACAGACACAAAGAAGGTGGTGACGTGAAGGTGAAATGTGCCTTTAAAGAGGGATTTGTTCTTGAAGAGGGGTGTTGTAAACCTTTTGCTGAAGTGTCTGCTCTGTAGAAAGGAGAGTAAATAGCTTTGGGTTATTATCTAAAAAGTGGACAAAAGAAGCATCAGTGCATGGAGTCAGGCTCACACTGATCCAGGGTTTTAGTTTTTGCTTTCATTCGTTGAAATTGGGGTATGTGGAGTTGAAGCTGCCAGATGCAGCTCACTCTCTGCTGCTGCAAAAAGCTTGTGTTCTCACAATGCTGCTAGATTCATTCTGTCAGTGTTCCTTTTCCGGGACTGGAGGAGATAGCAAGTGAGGGAAATCTGTTTTGCTGAATTTGTCCTTGCCATGGGTGTGTTTATGGAATGCTGCTATATTGGAACAGTTCATGAGTAGTATTTAAATAAGATATTATTTTGGTAAATACTTTGATAGAGTTAAAATTGTGCTAATTCTTCTTTTGTTTGTATTTTATCTGTTGTCACAAATCTGGTCCTTTTTTCTAAGTTGTTCCTTTTCTCAAGGATACTGTGCCCTTGATTTTTTTCACAGGAGTCGTAAAACAGTCTGGGTTCTGAATTGGGCTGAAATGGTATAGAGATGAAAGGGTTTACTGAGAGGCTTTTTGTTTATACATAAACAGAATAGACTTCAGGCCAAAGCTTTTATGTTTTAGAAGTGACCTATATAATGAAAGGGGAGTGGTCAGTCCTGAAAGCTGAGTTCTTGTTTTAGTCAGATGCAGCAGGGGATGTGTGGAAACAGGCTGCTGAACTCTCCTTCTGCCTTTCTAACTTCAACCTGTAAGCCTCTGTTTCAGTTTTACTCTATGTTAAAGGGGTTCATTTATTGGGACTTTTTGTGTATTTTCAGAACAGCATAATTAAGTCTAGTTTGGATAGACTGAGTTCTGTGGGTATTCTATATTCTGTTCTTTGTGTTTCATTCTGTAATGTTGTGAACACATTTTTGTCTGTTTTGAAACCTGGTGGTCAACCTAGCTAATTTGGGGTAATTTTCACCATATACTTACTGAAACAAACAGCAAAGTTACAGTCTGGGCTGCCTGCTTAAGAATGTTTTGAGTGGTCTGGCCTAGTCCATAACATTGTGGGGTAAGATCAAAGTGTATTTTGCTTAAAATGCTTTACACTTGCTTCTAAATAAAACAGAGGGTCCAGGCTACCTCCTTGATATGTTTTGAGGGGGTTTGGTCTGGTTCATAACAAAAGTTTAAAAATATTATTTTAGAATTTGTTTTCAAAGGTGGAAGAAAAACAAAAGTGATTTTAAACATTGAGTTTTAAAATATAATTTATGAGAATGTGATTTCAAATCATTTGGGATTGATGCCAGAGGGATAGTTGTCAGAGAAGAAGACATCTGCATGGCTATTAAAGACATGAGTTTACAGAACCCTTGTTATGTAATAGTGAGCTGAGTTAGCAGTTTATTTTAGTATCTCAGGGAAAGACATTAACTGAATTAAAATATCAAGTGAATGCACAGAAATTTCTGAAAGGAAACTGATTATAGCCATGACAGCTGAGCAAGAAGCTTTATCACAAAGTTAAGAGTAACACATTCTTCACTAAAGTTTGAATTTCTGTCTGGATACCTGAACTTAAATGGGATTCTCATCTAATCTAATATTATGGATGTCCGGTCCATTTTTTGTAAAAATACATTGTATTACAGGAGACTGCCATTCAGTAACGAGAGTAAAAAAAGAAACTGCAGATGCTGGAATCCAAAGTAGGCAAACAGGAAGCTGAAAGAATGGCTCGCCATTCAGTAACTGATCTCCTCAGTGGACAAATATAAAATACAAACTATGATCTGTCAAGCAAGGCTCCACTCTGGTATTAGATTTATTCAATAATACCAACAGCTTGGAACCATGACAGAGGTAGAAACAGCTACTTCTGTGAAAAGCAGTGGTAAAGACATTTTTCTAATGTCAGGTATCCAGCAGAACTGATTCCTGTTTGAAAGGTGAAGATTTGGGGACCAGGAGTTGTCTCAATTGTCCTTGCTACTAAATGTTTTTTTGGGGCTATTTACAAGACTAACTGGGGCTTTCAAATGACACTGAAGGATTTACTCAGATATTGGTAAAATGTGCAATCTTGTCCTGCAAATATTTCTGAAGAGTTGAGAAAATAATCTGTTTATTAAGTTATTGGTCTCCACAAAGATTGTAAGATTTTGAAGTGTGTAAATTGTAGGTTCTACTTTAACTTAAGGGTTCAGAAAATATTTACAAGGATGTTGCCAGGGTTGGAGGATTTGAGCTATAGGGAGAGGCTGAACAGGCTGGGGCTGTTTTCCCTGGAGCGTTGGAGGCTGAGGGGTGACCTATTTAAGAGGCATTTGGATGGGTATATGAAAAGGAAGGGTTTGGAGGGATATGGCCGGGTGCTGGCAGGTGGGACTGGGTTGGGATATCTGGTCGGCATGGATGGGTTGGACTGAAGGGTCTGTTTCCATGCTGTACATTTCTAAGACTCTATGACTCTAACTTGCAAAGTAGGCTATTATGAAACTAATTCTAAATCACTGAAATATAGGAAAAGTGGCCTATTCAGCTCCTTGAGATTTTTCAACACTGAGTAAGATTGTGATTGATCCATATCTTGATCCTACCTACGCACCTTGGTTTTGTAACTCTTAATATATTTAGCCAACAATATTACATAGTACAAACTATAAAATCATGTAGCTTAGCCTGTGTGATATGACTGTGAAATAATAAATATGTCACAAGCCTTGTACTGTGATGTATCATTACAAATTGTTTTACCCCATGGTAACACATCACTATATTGAAGATGGCAATAAGTCAGTGAGATCTGTTAAGCTGATCAGTATGTTGCTGAACTGCTAGATATTTTTCACTTTCAGAGTAGAGCCATTAATTACTTGAAAATGTGAATTACTAGCTTTGATAAAGCTACAAGGTCACCTCAAGTACTTAACTGTAACCTAACGTTTAAGCTCATCCTCATTTGTGTAAAAACAGAATGTGTAAGTAGTTAATTTTTATGAAGAGTGAAGTAAAGAACAATTCTCTTGCGCAATAACAGATGTCATTCTTAATGGGTCAAGGCTCATTAGATGTAGCCATTGTTTGAACAAAACACTGAATTGACTGTTAGATCAGAATAAGCTTGAGAAGAGTTCTGAAGCTACTGTTCTGCTTTTCACAGGAAATGAAGAGAACTGTGTTGTTCAATAAAGTTATAAATTGTTGTCAGCTTGATTATCCACTATCCAAAATCATAAATCTCTAGCTTTTGAACATCAGGATTACAACTTAAATTTATCCATAAGATGTTTATGTTAATTATTCTCTGTTTAGGTGTGGTGTCCCTCCTCATTAAAAAAAGGGACAATCAGCTCACAATCCCTGTAAATTAACATCCCATCTCCAACCTCCTTTTCCTCCCCAAAATCCCTCAGAATGTTGTCACCTCCCAAATTCATGCTCATCCTTTTCAGAACCGATTGTGTGAATTCCTCTAAAGTGGTATCCACTTATCCCAGCCAAACTCCCACAGTCCAATTTCCGTAAACTTGAAGTCATACAAAAGCTCTGCTACCCAAGGCCTTACTCACACTCAGTCCCTTCCATCCATCACCCTTGTTTGCTCCAACATTACTTAGCTCCAAGTCAAGCAACACTTTTGTTTTAAAATGAAAATCCTTGTTTTCACATCAGGTATGGACTCACCCCGCCCTATCTCAATTTCCGCCAGCTGCAAAACCTTCCTCAATCAAATTCTCATTTCTTGAATTTGCATGATTTAATTGCTTGATTATTAGTGTAAATGCCTTTCGTTGCCATGGCTCTAAGGTCTGAAATACATTCCTGAGACTTTTCCATTGCTTTCTGTTTTGGTCAAGACTCAATAGCACATTATGTGTTTTCTAAAGCTGATAAATGAAGAATGGGAACGTGGAGGATGTAGCAGAGATATACCACTCTAATAGGTCATACCTGATCAGGCAGACTGTAATTAATTTTTCTCTTATCCAACTCCTGGGTTGATTTTCTTCTGCTTTATTGTAAGCTGATTTGCTAATTGCATCGTATTGACAGGTTTTTTTTAGATACCAACAACTTACATTAAAGAGACAAAGACACAATCAAAGTGCAACAGGGAAACAGATCCTTGAATCCAACTCGCCCATGCCACCATACATTCCAATCAGACCTAGTCCCATTTGCCAGCAGTTGGCCCATATTCCTCTAAATCCTTCCTATTCAATTTAAATGTCTTTTAAACCATAACTTCCTCTACCATCTCCTCTAGCAGCTCGTTCCATACAAACACAATTGTCTGCATGAAAATCTTACCCCTCAGGTTCTTTTTAAACATTTCCTCTCTCATCTTAAACCTAAGCCCTCAGACTAATCTTTAGTATTTGTCTCATTCTTGGATATGTCCATCAAGGCACAGGCACCTCAGTACCTCACTCTACCGCAAACCCATGGATAACCTCAAGATGTTGCACTTCTCTAGCTTCCACCTGAAACACATTAAAACAGCCATTTCTAACGAACGAGCCCTATGCATACATACATACACAGGATCTGTTCAGATGAGGAGGAACGCAACGTAGACCTGAAGATGCTGAAGGACACCTTCATAAGAACAGGATACGACGTTCAACTCATTGATCACCAGTTCTGATGTGCCACAGCGAGAAACCATAATGACTCCTCAGGAGACAGACACGGGATGCAACTGACAGGGTACCCTTCATGTCCAGTACTTCCCAGGAGCTGAAAAACTACACCATGTTTTTCGCACCTGCAACACATTATCAATGAGGATAACCACCTCGCCAAGATCTTCCGTAAGCCTCCATTCTCACCTTTAAATAACCATCAAACCTTAAACAGCCCATTGTTCGCAGCAAACTGCCCAGTCTTCAGGACAAAATCAACCACAACACTGTACAACCCTGTCATGGCAACCACTGCAAAACGTGTCAGAGTGTCGACATGGATACCACCATTACACGTGGGGACACCACCCACCATGCACGTGGTATGTACTCATTTGATTTGGCCAGCATTGTCTTTCTCACACGCTGCAGGCAACATTGTCCTGAGGCATGGTACACTGGTGAGACCAAGCAGAGGCTACAACAATGAATGAATGGACAACTTGCAACAATTGCCAGACAGGGAAGATCCCCCCAGTCAGAGAACACTTCAGCAATCAGGGACATTCAGCTTCGGGCCTACAAGGCGGACTTCAGGATACACAACAACTCAGAGTCGCTGAGCACAGGCTGATAGCAAGTTTTGGTACCCAAGGGGCTGGCCTCAACTAGGACCTTGGGTTCATGTCACATGACTGGTGACCCCTCTCACACATACTCTTACCTTACTCACACACTCATGCAGACCGTCTCTCATACACACACTGTCTCTCACACACACACAAACCTCCACACTCACACCCATGTGCACACCCTCTCACAGGCACAGAATCCATCACACTCACACACACACGCATATAAGTCTATAGGGTGAATTTGCATTTGCAAATACTTTCTATTTTGTTCAAAAACCACACAATCTGTACGCATTCAATATTTTTATAATCCATGTGACATTTTGTAAATTCCTACTTTGGAATTAGAACTAGTCTGACTCAAGATTGGAATACGTACAAACTCTAACCTCACACCTTTAATGCATTGTCTGAGCTGAGATGTCACCTTTTTATATAAAACTTTAAGTTGGTGGAGATTCAAGATGGCGGTGAGCCAGCAAGTCTGAGTCTGTAGTCCTCTGCCCAAGACTCGGGCAAAGTGGGGCACCCAACTTCACAACACCCTTTAAATCATTTAAGACAGCTTTTGCCCAGCATAGTTAGTCATTTTACATCAAACTTGGACAGTTTGGTCTTGTTTTTAAAATGACTAATGGCAAAACTTCCCGCAGTTTGCAACAGGCAGGGACCCCTCCTCCACCCCTCCAGCAGCAGAAGAGATGCCCGCGGCCTCCTCCGGGGACTTACCTGCCGAGGCGAGCCTGATCTCTGGGATCCCCAAACTTCAAGAGAAGATTGACGCCTTTATTGAAGAGTCCTGGTCCAGGTGGGAGTCGTTCTCGGTCATGCTGCAGAAGCACGACCGTGAAATTGGACAGTGCGTTGGAGGGGCGGAGCAATGGGCCGCGGCCTCAGAGACTGCTGCCGAGTCAGCCGTGGGTTGGGCCTGGGCTCTCAAGCAGCGAATCCGGACCTTGGAAGAGCACGCTGATGTCCTCAATAATCGAGGTCGTCGAAAAAATATTCGGTTGCTGGGCCTTCCCGAACAGGAAGAGGAAGGCCAGCTTGTAGACTTTCTGAAGGGATAGCTCCCACAAATATTAAAGTTGGAATCGGGACCAGGCTAGGTGCGGGTATAGTGAGCCCACAGGGTTGCTGTATGCAGGCCCGGGTCAGACCAGCATCCCCACCCAGTTCTATTCCAACTCCAATGTTATAGAGAGAAACAAATGCTTCTGGAAGTCTCCAGAGTCCTGGGGAAGGATCGCCGGGCCATGATGCACAAGGGTTCCAAGATAACGTTATTTCAGGACTTCTCTCCAGCCGTGGTCCGCAAGAGGAGGGCATTCAATGAGGCGAAGAAGCATCTAGGAGACCTAAATATTCAATATTCCATGTGTTACCTGGAGCCACGAAGGATCTGTATGTAACTTTGGATCACCGGAAAAAGCTAAAGAATATTTGGACTCTCTTAAATAGACTACGGGACTTAACCCGTATGGATAATGATTTTATTTTGTCTCCCCCCCCACCACCTTGTTTACCCTTTTTTCCTTCTTCATCTCTTTTCCATTATCTTTCCCTGGGGGATGGCTTATTCTTTACTCTCTCTTTGGTTTCTTTTTTACAGGTCGTGCGGCTTATTCGATTAGTGTGGGAAGGGGGTTAGTTTTGTTCTACCTCTCTTTAGAGCAGGGTTTTCTTCTTTTGTCATTTTACTTAGTTACCTAATACTTGCTGGGATTGTAACTTTGCAGTTTTATATATTTAGATTTTGTATTATGCTTGCTAAACACACCTAGGTGTTGGTGTGGGGGTGGGGTCACTTTGGTTTTATAGAATACTTGAATTTGTCTACTCCATTCTAAAACATCTGGGCCGAGGGCAGGGCCCTAGTTAGGAGGGGTTATGGTGGGGTTATTGACAGATAGTCACGCCCCCTGGGAGAAAGGGGGAAAATCTCCTTTCAAATGTGTTTTGCACTTTTTTTTCACTTAGAAATAGTTTTTAATTGTGTTCGTGTAATTGTTTTAAAGAATTTTTGCATTTGTGCATTTTCTATGGTCTTTATTCTAGTATTTTGGGTGGGGTTCTTCCTCCTGGGGGGGGGGTCTCAGGCTTGCCTGGAGGTGGTGCACCTGGAATGTCAAGGGGAGTAATTCACCAATCAACAGGAAAAAGATATTATCAAGTCTCAAAAGAGAAAGGGTTGACATAGCTCTCTTACAGGAGACACATCTACTTGACAAAGAGCACTTAAAGCTACAACAGGGTGGATTTGACCGGGCTTTTTTCTCATCTTTCAGGTCAAAAATTAGGGGAGTAGTCATTCTCATTCGGAAGAATCTTCCTTTCCAAATGTTAAGACAGATAAAAGATGAGTCTGGATGGTATATACTATACTGATCAAAGCCCTAATATGTGGAAAGGAATATGGAATTTTGAATCTTTATTGCCCGCCGGCACATGCCTTTACATTTGTAACTGAAGCAATCTCTAAGTTGATGGCTTTTGGGGTTCACCATACAATTATAGGAGGAGATTGTTACTGTATTATGGACCCAGAGACAGGTAGGATATCTAAGAGCACTATGGGTATATCACTTAGGTCTAGACAACTGGCGGATCTGAATAATGAGCCTGGGCTAGTAGATGTGTGGAGGTGTCTTCATCCCCAGGGTAGAAACTTTACTTTCTACTCTAACACACACAAGTGCCATACCAGAATTGATATGTTTTTTGCCTCCTTGACTCTTTTGAATTCCATATTGTCTTGTAAAATAGGTAATATAGCTATTTTTGGTCATGCCGCAGTATATATGGAAGTCAAGACTAGGGACGATGGGATAGGCCTCGACATTGGTGTATGGATTCTTTCTTATTGAAGGATAGCAAATTTATAAAATATTTTTCTCAGGAATTCAAACCGTGTTTGGAAATTAATTCAGGTACGGCCAGTAACCCGTTGATGATGTGGGAGACCATTAAGGCTTATGCGCGAGGTTGGGTCATCTCATATTCTGCGACCCAGAAAAGACAAAAGGGAGAATAACAGCGTCTACTTGAGGCTCACTTGAAGGCAGCTGAGACAGCGTATATTGATAGGCCCTCTACTACTAATCTACAAAGGATCACAGCCCTTAGGGCAGCCTTGAATGCTGCACTTACCCAAACAGCAAAGAGGGAAATATTATTCACAAAGCAGAGATTATATGAATATGGCGACAAGCCTGGCAGATACCTAACATATCTTGCTAGGAAAAAAAAGGCTCCTCAAGCTATTACGTCCATTAGGGAAAGTGCTGGTACTCTGACTTGTGATCGTAAAAAGATCAACACAGCCTTTAGAAAGTTCTATTTTGAACTGTATAAATCGCAGGATTGTGAGGATAGAATGGAGAAGTTGGCGTCCTTCTTTAAAAACTTGGCCTTTCCGGGCTTAACCTCGGAGCAGGTATTGATCTTGAATGCCTCCCTGACAACCCAGGAAATACTCAACACAATTAGACAGCTCCAGATTGGCAAAACGCCTGGACCAGACGGATTCCAGGTTGAGTTTTATAAAGAATTTATAGGGGAACTGGCTGGGCCACTTGTAAATATGTATAATTACTCACATAAAGTCAGGGCTGCCTCCCGCCTTCGTCAAGAGAAGCAAATATCTCTCTCATTCTGAAAAATGTAAATGCCCCAGAAGATTGCTCATCATATAGATCAATATCCTTGCTAAATGTCGATTTTAAAATTCTTTCTAAAATGTTAGCATTAAGATTGGAGAGGATCTTATCATGCATCATAAAAGAGGACCAGACGAGGTTTATTAAGGGCAGCAGATCAACTAATAATATTAGAAAGGTCTTAAACATGATACAAGCCTGTCAACGGGGAAGAATACCAGGGTTAGTTGTCTCCTTGGACGCAGAGAAGGCATTTTATCGGGCAGAATAGTCATATCTTTTTTATACACTGGAAAGGTTCGGTGTCGGAGAGGTATTTTCTAATGGATCTTAGCATTGTACAATGACCCCAAAGCAGCTGTGATCACCAATGGTTTAGGTTCGGATAGCTTCAGTGTTGGTAGAGGCTGTCGTCAGGAATGTCCTCTTTCACCATTATTATTTATGCTAGTAATCGAACCACTAGCGGAAGCTATACGAACTGACCCTAACATAGCGGCTCAGAGGGTTGGTTCGGGTAAACATAAAATTACTCTCTATGCAGATTATGTCTTCCTTTTCTTAAGTGATCCTTTGATATCCGTGACCCGTTTAATTCAAGTAGTACAATCTCAGGTTATAAAATCAATTTTATGAAATCGGAAGATATACCATTGGGTGGTCTCGCCAGTGTATCCAACTTACTGGACAGATCTTGCTTTCCCTTTTGATGGTCACTGGAGGGTTTTCTATATTTAGGTATTTTTATTACCCCAATATTTGGTCAGCTGTACAAAGCCAATTTTGTGCACCTATTAGAGAAAATAAGGGAGGACCTTCAACGCTGGGGAGATCTCCCAATATCCTGGTTAGGCAGAGTAACTCTAGTCAAAAGGAATATTCTACCTCGTCTTCTATATCTTATGAGAATGCTCCCTCTGATGTTGCCGAGACTGGCGTTGTGTAAACTACACAGCTGGCTTGGTTCCTTTATCTGGAATCATAGACGGCTCCTCATCAGATTAGAAAAGCTGCAGCTTCCACAGGCAAGGGGAGGACTGGACTTCCCAGATTTTAGGAGGTATCAGTTGAGCTCTTTATTATCTTATGTATCTGATTGGGTCTCTTGTGACCCACAGTCAATTTGGTTAGACATTGAGACCTCCCAAGCAGTGTCCCCTCATCAATCTTTTATTTATGGATAAGATGAGAGCTATTATGGACTATTGCAAAAACTCTATTGTTTTAAATACAATTAAAGCCTGGAGGATAATGCAACAAGATGAGGGTAACCTGCAAAAAACCTCCCCTTATACTCCTATAGTGAGTGGGAGCACCGGGATTTCAGCCAGGGCTGACAGACTCTATATTTAAAACTTGGAAGTCCAGAGGTATCTCTTGTTTGGGGGAACCTGTTCGATGGGGAGGTTATGATGTCTTTTGAGCAGCTGCTCCAGAAGTTTGGACTGCCTAACAGGACCTTTTTCGGTATTTCCAAATAAGAGATTATATACAAAAGAAGACCACACTGATAGGCAACCCCTACAAATCGGATAGGGAAAGAAGAGAGCTATGGGCGATGAGGCCGCCCTTGGCCAGTACTCTTTATCACTCATTATGTAATGAGGTATTGAAAGACATGGAACGAATATTTAAAACTTGGAACCAAGAATTGGGGTTAGAAATCTCTTTAGAAATGTGGGAGGACATCCCCAATGTGTCCTAAATGCAAAATAGAAGTTGGCACTCTCACACATTGCCATGGATATGCCATAGGATCCGTAGGTATTGGGACAGAGTAGCGAATGCCTTGACAGAGATCTTGGGTACAGAGATTAGATTGGATCCAGCATCTCTACTTTTCAGATTTTCCCTCCCTGGATGTGTACGGGAGGAAACTATTTTCCATTCTCTTTATGCAAGGAAAAATACTTTAGTGAATTGGGCAGCTGAAGACTCTCCAGGACTTTCAAACTGGCACAGGTTAGTCATGGAATATATGCCCCTTGACTTCCTCACAAATATGATGCACCAAAAACCTGAATTATTCTATAAAATATGGCAGCCCTTTTTGAACCATAGCGACACAGACATTTCGCCCATTATTGTCCAGGGCTTTTGTCTGGCTGTGGTAATGGTTCTGGCTGGTCCAGGAACCCCCAGGAGGAGGAATCCTGTATTAATACGGGTTTCATTATGACTTGATGCAAATCAATTTTGACCATGTTCTTAGTTATTTAATTATTCTGTTACTTATCACTAGTAATGTATGATATCGTATTTTATGTTTTGGTTGTTTGTTGGATAGATCAGTAGTTAGTCAGGTTTTTCTCTTTTTCTTGTTTCGGTTATTATTTATTTAATTTTATATGGGTGTTTATACTTGTTTGTATTACTTTTGTAATTTTGTCAACAAAATCTTTAAAAATAACCTTTTTTCAATAAAAATACCTATAAAAAAACCTTGTTTTTTTACTTGAAAGTAGTTCTGGGATTTACATCTTAATGAATTGAAACCTGCAACCCATTCTAAAAGATGAAAGACTTAACAATAATCCAAGTTTGTTCAATATACTAGATCAGTGTATGACCTTTTGTAAAAATTATGTCCCATGATCCTACTCCACTATCTACCCGATGAAGGGACAGTGCTCCAAATAAACCGTTGGACTATGACCTGGTGTACGATTTTTAACTATGTCGAGAGTGTGGTGCTGGAAAAGCACAGCAGGTCAGGCAGCATCCAAGGAGCAGGAGAATCGACATTTCAGGCATAAGCCCCTCATCAGGAAACTGGAGATTCTTGAAGGGCTTATGCCTGAAACATCAATTCTCCTGCTCCTTGGATGCTGCCTGATCTGCTGTGCTTTTCCAGCACTCTCGACTCTGATCTCCAGCATCTGCAATCCTCACTTTCTTCTAATTGATTTTTTAACTATGCCCTCTAATTTTAGAATTCCCCCCATCCTCTGAAAAAAACCTTGGCTATTCACCTTACCCATGCCTCTCACGATTACAACCACCAATAGTTTAAAGAAGTGATTGGGAAGATGCACAAATCCAGACTTGGACGAATATATCTGTCTAACTCTAATGAGGTATGGGTATATTAACATTGAACATTGGCAGGCCAGGCTCCCATATATTATCCACAGTGGGTAAGGAATGAACTCAAGTTTATGGAGGAAGAATTTGGGACATTAGCCAACATGGAATGAGCAAGCATAGATAGGCTATTGGAAAAGAAAATTTCTGAAATAAATTGACCTTTAGTCAGGGGCGGAGGGGTAGGCAAATCTGAAGGGAAAATATTCGTAACAGAAAATGATATGCTGCATTCTCTTTGGAACATTAACCCATGTGCCTGAAACTTTAGTTACACGTCAACTGTTCATTTTTGTTTCGTCTTTCTCCTTCTGGAATATTGCGTGCAATTCTGGTCTCCTTCCTATTGGAAAGATGTTGTGAAACTTTAAGGGGTTCAGAAAATATTTACAAGGATGTTTCCAGGGTTGGAGGATTTAAGCTATAGGGAGAGGCTGAACAGGCTGGGGCTGTTTTCCCTGGAGCGTCAGAGGCTGAGGGGTGATTTTATAGAGGTTTACAGAATCATGAGAGGTATGGATAGGATAAATAGACAAAGTCTTTTCCCTGGGGTGGGGTGAGCCCAGTACTAGAGGGCATAGGTTTAGGGTGAGAGGGGAAAGATATAAAAGAGACCTAAGGGGCAACCTTTTCATGCAGAGGGTGGTACATGTATGGAATGAGCTGCCAGAGGAAGTGGTACAATTGCAACATTTAAAAGGCATTTGGATGGGTACATAAATAGGAAAGGTTTGGAGGGATATGGGCCGGGTGCTGACAGGTGTGACTAGATTGGGTTGGGATATCTGGTCAGCATGGACAGGTTGGACCGAAGGGTCTGTTTCCATGCTGTACATCTCTACGACTTTTTCCAACTGGGGTCACCATAATGCTGGTTAATCACTGCTCATTTCAGCCAATTTTTGAATTTGTCAAGTGATTTTACAGCCAATGCCCTTTCTGCTACTAACCTTCCTCATTAATCTGGACTGAGGATTGGCCAAACAGTCTGCAGGAAAGGGTTATGTTCGGACCCCTCCACCCCCACCTCAACGAATTCAAGATCCACCACGACGTAGAGCTCTTTTTCTGCCACCCCCACCTCAGTGCCTTCTTTGATTAAAAACTCCCAACTTCCCTTCGACGATCCCTTCTCCCACCTCCAACCTTCCTCCTCCACTTGGTCATCACCTGAACGCCTTGTACCCATCCTAGACCTCTTCATTGCAGACTGCCGACATAACACCTGTCACCTCAATTTCTCCACCCCTCCCAATGTGCAGTGCTGCACTCACTCTGCAACAACCCCTGGTTCACCATCAAACCCACTGATAAGAGGGGGGGGGGGGGAAAGAGGAGGGAAGGAGGAGAAACGGTGATAATCTGGAGAATGGACTTCTGTTGCAGAGGCTGAACACCAACTCTCCGACATCACATCCTACCTCCCCATTGCCCACAACCCATCAGGTCAAAAATCGACACTCTGCCCCAACTCCCGGTACCTTCCCCTGCCAATGAGAAAAATGCAAAACCTGCCGGTACACCACCTCCATCCAGAGCCCCAAAAACTCCTAGGTGAGACAGAGGTTCACCTGCCTCTCTTCCAACCTAGTTTACTGCATCGGATACTCTTGATGTGGTCTTCTTTGCATCGGGGATACCAAATGTAAACTTAGGGAACAGTTCACCGCACATCGCAGCTGGTCCTGCAGGGGCCGACCAGACCTCCCAGTCACACCTTCCAATTTCCCTAACCACTCCCTTTCCGACATGACCATCCTTGGCCTCGTCCATTGTCAAAACGAACCACCACTACAAATTGGAGGAACACCACCTAATCTTCCACCTGGGCAACCTACAGATGGAGGACTTAACACTAAGTTCTCCAATTTAAAACAACCTCCCGCCCCATCCCTTGGCTCCCTTCCCAGCCCACTGCCAGCAACCGATTCATTCCTCCCATTGACCAACCAGGTCGTACTCTGTACCTGTCTTCACCTAAACCCACTTCACCACCCTGCCCCCACCACCTCCTTTACCTGCAGCTCCCCCTACACTCATCCCCACTCCTGAAGGGTTACACTTGTTGACTTCTCCACCTCCCTGATGCTGCCTGGCTCGCTGTGTTCTTCCAGTCTCCTGCCCGTCTATTTTGGATTCCAGCATCTGCAGTTTTTATATCTTTAACCAATTCTTTTATCTCTAGCCAGATTTTTAATTGGAGTATCGCAGATGTAGCTCTTATCTAAATAGCAATTTTAAATCTTTATAACACTTGAAGATCCTAGCTTAAGCTCATGTATTAACTGCTTTTCACATATGGACAATCGAACAAAAAGTAATCCATCTCTAGAGTGCTCAAAAA
The DNA here is from genome assembly GCF_004010195.1 of Chiloscyllium plagiosum. NCBI lineage: Eukaryota > Metazoa > Chordata > Chondrichthyes > Orectolobiformes > Hemiscylliidae > Chiloscyllium > Chiloscyllium plagiosum. The sequence goes on from NC_057739.1 coordinate 23,286,169, forward strand.
ACTCTAGAGATTAGGACACTTTCTGGGCAGACAGTGTTTAGTGATGGTCAGCTAAAGAACTATCAAGCATCACTTCTCAATCTGAAGCTGGACAAGGTATTCAAGGAGCCAATGGAATTGCAGCCCCATGAAGTTAACTGTGCTCAAAAATGCAAAAATGCAAAAAAAGAAAAAATGGCTAAGAATTAACATCGCTACTTTTCAGATCAACGGACAAGACATTTAATAAAACAAGCGAATGCAGTTGACCAAATAATAAAGGATCGAAAACCACATTTAAGAGTTAACCATATTAAGTGATATAAATTATACTAAATTAACAAGGAAACAAACAAATGATCTGATATCACTTTTTTTTATTAGATTAGCAGACAATGGAAAGAGCACGTTGATTTTCCTTTGTAGATGGAACTACTAAAAACAGTACACAAGAAGCAATGTTACAAAAGTTGCAGCAATGTTAAAACATTACACAATAACTTCGATCAATTTGACATTTTAAACTGATGTACAGTGACATGTTCACAATGTAAATGCTAAGCACAAAAACGAGAATCCTTCAACATTGCCTATAAAATCTGGTAGTTACAACAAGAATGAAGCACCTTAACACTCCAACACTACATTTATTGTAATTTTGGTGCTTTCTTAAAACTTCATGCAAATAATGACAGTTAACATGAACAATCATGCTTCACAGCATAACTAATAGAAATAAATTAAGATGCATCTATTTTTGCATTAAATACAAATTTGTATTAAATATAATGAAGATAATGCTTGCAGTTTTTCAATTTTAGGAAGGATATAAACTACTGGTTTCTATATGCAGTTCACAAAGTAAATAAATCATTACAAATTAGAGCATTGCAAGAAAGCCTTCGGAAACATAAGTGCAAAGGGAACAAGGAGGTAGAAATAAAAATCAAAGTAAAAAGGAAATCATGTTATCCCTTTAGTTGCTCAGGGCTGGCCTTTAGAATTAGAATTACAGGTGATGAACAGGAATCTGGATCTACCAAATAGCTATCCAAAAACATGTTCGAAAAAGTGGCTGCAGATTCTGGTACAAATCACAAAGAACTAAAAGTCTGAAGAATTAGATGGAAAGAAGATTTTATAATTAGAAAAATTACCAGAAAAATGAAATTTGGAGAAACATTTAGAATATAAAGGAAATTATATACAGTGCTACAGTATACCTATCGCAGTAGATATATTTAGTTATCCAAAAACTAAGCATGCAGTCAGATCTTCATTATTTGCAATCATTAGTACAAATCTAACTGTATGTTTAGCATAGCTTCATCAAATGCATAGCTTGACTTAAGAATTTTGTTGCGAGGAACATTTCCAACTACGTTTTGGAACCACTCCGAAGTAAATATTTTCTACAATAAACATATTGGAATGATTCAAGTTGTTCTGCTATCAGTAACATTTTTAATGTCAGTGGGAGCAGGGGCTGCTATTTTAACAAAAGTTAAAATTATGAAGTATACAGCTATAGGACCATATGTTAAAGGCGAAAAATAATCTAAACAAAAATTGCTGGCCTGATTAATGTATATTTGCTAAGAATGAACTAATGTAAAGATTAAAAACATGCCATACCATGACTTGCTAGATCCCATAATAAATTAGGTACTGGCTGTTCATTTTTCTAAAACTGTAACTTGTTTTTAATTTGCTCTCAAATAAACTATGCCTCAATGCTGACCGTGCTGAACTATTAAATCATAAGGAAGATACCATGATGTTAGTCAACGTCCAGATCACTATCATCACTACGAGACACTGAAGCACTCTGAATAGATGTGGGTGACACCACATCTTTTTCTGGCAGTACACCATACTCACGCAAAAATGCCTCCAAATCCACTGCAAAAAAGTCATATCCAAGTTGGTCAGTGATGCGCACAAAGTTGCCAATCAAATCTCCACATTTGTAGACTAGCAAAGCAGGTAAAGCATTACCAGTGAATCGTGCACTGGCTCCAATTACAGAACTGCGGACTTTGCAGAATTTCACAACTGGATATTCTGCAGCCAGACAGAGCAGACACCCGTTCATAGCTTCACATCCAGGATGGTCATCTTCATAGATATGCACCATTATGAGAGTATTCTTTTCCTCTTTGTCGATTGTGTCCAGGAAAGCCTGTGAGCTCTCCAGTTCATAGATCTCTTCAAAACGTTTGCCACTGTACAGATGTTCCCTCATCTCCTCCATTCGTTGCTTCCTGTACTGCTCCAAGAACGCCTCATCATCCTTTTCATGTAGCATGTTACACTCTTTCATTGTCATCTATACAAAAACATAAAGTTTAGTTTTGAACATAGGATCTTGCACTGCTAAGTGATTGCAATATATATTTCTTACTAATTTCAGTTGCTATAACTGCTTCCAACAATGCTAGCACTGACATTCAGAATTAATAACTTACAATTCATAGACAAGCAAGTTTGAAACTAACAAAGATGCTGAGAAGCATCTCGTGATTGGACGCATTTTACTTTTGTCAAGTTAAAATTAAAATTAAAGATAATTATTTGCGGCAAAGCCTGTTTTAATCAGATTTCCCACACAGTGATATTTTGCAATTAGTATTTTGTTTTACCAGAATTTGAACACATTAGCCCTTCTGAATTTTCATCCAATTCTGTTTGATACAATGGTATTTCTGTAGCCTTGATTCCTTGTTGAGAAGTTACACATCACAAATATTAACCTTTCCATTCATCTTCTCTTGGAGCACTTGCTGCTTCTGCTGGTCTTTCTCCTCATCCAGGTGAGACCTACAACTCATCGAGAGTTTCTTGATGAGTCTTCGCATCTCCCGACGCTGCTCTACACGCTGTTCTGTTTCAAGCTGTTTGAAACGGCGCCAGTCGTTTATTACTCCTTTAGGTCCTGCACAAAGAGCAACCAACATAATCCAACTTGCAGATTTGTATTTGCAGATACATTCCATTTTGTTCAAAAAAGCGCTAACAATCTGTAGGCAGTCAGTCCATGCGACATTTTATAAATTCCTACCTTGGAAATTTGGGTTCTAGTCTGACTCAAGGTTGGGATACAGATAGACTCTAATCTCACAACATTAATACATTATTTGAGCTGAAATGTTACCTTTTTTAATACTGATAAAACCTTAAGTTACCTTGGGACTGTGACTCGAAAGAGGTTCGGGGGTTTACATATTAATCATTCGAAACCTGCAACCCAATCTAAGTGATTAAAGACTTAACAGCAATCTAGGTTTGTTCAAGACATCAGTAGTATGACACTTTGAGCTTTTACCATAAATTCTGCCCCACTAGCCACCTGATGAAGGAGCAGCGCTCTGAAAGCTCGTACTTCCAAATAAACCTGTTGGACTAGAACCTGGCGTTGTGTGATTTTTAACTTCAAGTTTAACACCTAACTGATGCCCATTACAAATTCACAGAGGGTGGTACATGCATGCAATGAGCCGCCAGAGGAAGTGGCAGAGGCTGGTACAATTGCAACATTTAAGAGGCATTTGGATGGGTATATGAATAGGAAGGGTTGAGGGATATGGGCCGGGTGCTGGCAGGTGGGACTAGATTGGGTTGGGATATCTGGTCGGAATGGAAGGGTTGGACCTAAGGGTCTGTTTCCATGCTGTATGACTCTATGACTATAACTGAGCTGCCCACTTTATTAATTTGTAAATATATATTTTTTCCAAAATAAACAGCCTACTGCACTTCATTGAAAACAATGAATAACAGTGGTATCCAATAATTTCATTTCTTGTTCGAGTTTAGATTTGAGGTACACAGCAACACTCAAAACTGAGATCTGCATCTGAAAACATGCCACATTTAATCAAAACACATATACAATGTTTTTATTAATGTAAAATTTGATTTGGTGGACATATGTTTATGTTGGTACACTGCATTTATTAAATTCCAAATCAACAATAAATGATCAGTGCTGCAAAGGTATGAGCACTAAACAGACACTTTTTAACAGTACCATGAAACCGAGGAAGATATTCACAATAAAAGTTGTGGATCACTTTCTCAACAGAGGCTATGATTTTGAGAAGCCAATGTTGGACTGGAGTGGATAAGGTTAAAAATCACACAACACCAGGTTATAGTCTCCAACAGTTTGTTTGGAAGCACTAGCTTTCAGAGGTGCTGCTTTAGTCACACTGAATGCAGTTCAATTCCACCTGAATGTCACTCCATTTAACAAAGATTTTTTTAAGACTAGATTCCTTACAGACTGGAAACAGGCCCTTCAGCCCAACAAGTCCACACTGACATTTTGAAGAGTAACCCACTCAGACCCAGTCCCCTACCCTACATTACCCCCTGACTAATGCACCTAACACTACGGGCAATTTAGCATGGCCAATTCACCTGGCCTGCACATCTTTGGACTGGGAAAACCCAGGTAGACATGGGGAAAATGTGCAAACTCCACACAGACAGTTGCCCGATGCTGGAAACATACCTGGGTCCCTGGCACTGTGAGGCAGCAGTGCTAACCACTTAGCCACCGTGCCACCCTGAGGCCAGCTTATAGAGAACGCTAATTCTCCAAATTAGCCCTACACTTTCTGCAAAGTGATCAGCAACCAGTGCAAAGCAAATCATTCAAAGATTTGTAACATGAAAGTCAACACAGAGACAATTATACTGACTGAAGGAATGGAAGGAAAAAATATGAATAAAACAGCGTACTGAGAATGCTCATGGGGTTTGGGAATTGCTGGTTGAATGCGCACAGTCAGGTTCCTGCCCCTCACCTTCTGTCAGTAGCAAAAGCCAGGAATGACATTCTGTTTATGCTACCTATGTCATGATGTCATCCTGTCTAGTACCTCTTGGCACCCCTACCACAGCATCCTCCTCCAACAATGCTCATCTGTTGTTCGACTCTGTGGGATCTTTATGCAGTCCCAATTTCAATCATAGTCAGTACTTCTTTATCAATTGCTTCGTTTCCGATTTTTATCTCCAAGGCTCCAGACACCACCCCCTCAACTACAACCGATTGCTAAGCAATACTATTTCCAGGTATGGATCCTGCTTCCCTTGCAAACTGATAACATCTGTTTCCCTACAAACTCTACACATCTCTCAACTCCTCTAATGCCTCTCTGCTGTCAAGATTACTTCTTCAGCATCTGTCCTTGGAAGTTCTCCCAATTAAATGATTAGCAAGAGCAAATCGGTCATCCAACACAAATCCATGCCCTGGACAGAGAAGGATCTCACCATCTGTAACATTGTCTTCCGTTCAATCATCAGTTCACTGTCTTGACTCCAAGCCTTTCCTGGTCTACAATGATATAATTTTGTTTACCTTCCACCAAATACACAGACCTTCTGTTACTGAAACCCTCAATTAGATTTGAAATATCTGGTTTAATTATTTGTATGCTTTTCTCCCACTTTTCACAATCACTAAATTTCCAATCATCCAACACTCCACTGCCTACATCCATACCAGATTCTCTTCAATTGGCATTTCTGCCTTTTCTAACCTGCATGAGATCACAGTCTCAACGTTTTCATTTCAATCTCTCTATATGTTAACCTTCTCCTTTCTATAACCTGAGCCAGTACTACAACTATACTCGCAAGCCATCCCCTGTCCCACAACTTGGGAATTTTTCTTTGCATCAATCTCTTCTGCCTTTCTTCCACAGACTAGCATTGCACTTTCAGCCTTCTAAGGCCAACGCTTGAAATGCCTCCATAACTCTTTGGCCAGTTTTATACCTTTGCCTTGAGGAATTGTTATTGCATTACTCACGAATACGATGGGGAGAAAACTACAAGCTAAATTCAGCAATACAACACTTGGGGCCAAACAGAATAAATCAAACCAAATTAGGTTGGCAGACAGGTGGTGAAAGATTTCCTCGGAGTGCAAAATCATACATTTAGTAAATGCACAATGACTGAAGAGAGGAAATCTTAGCCTATTATTATTTTAAGTAACTACTGAAGAAATGCCAATGACTAAATACTTTAAAAATAATCCTAGTATCATCCTTTTGAAATTTAATTTTGCTACAGGGAAAAAAACATTTGATAGATTTGAAAATGGGCCCTCAACTTACTATTCTTAAATATTTTGATAGCAAGCATTTTTGATTTTCCAGTGAAATGCCTTCTTCAATACCTGTGTTGATAGCACTGCGCTCTCGGACCTCTGCACCCACAGAAATCCCAGGATTCTTGATGGTTTTTTGGTTAGTGTCATCACGGTCGCTGTCTTCATCCTCACTGCTACTATAATAGTACTGGAGCTTCTCTCCAAGGATTTTATCGTCCAAAGTAGTCATTGCAACCCGTGATTTGGACCAAAGTCAAAAACTAACTAGAAGAGAAGAGCAGAAATGAAACCATTATATTACTTAGATAAAAGTCTGCTTAAAATAAAACACTTTTCTAACGCCTTCTAGATTGCTCAACAGCTTGTTTCAACATTAAAACAACATTTAATAATTGAATTGCAATATTGTACTACACTTGTATTCATATCAATCTCAGTTTACTAAATGCAACAGTTCAACTTTGTCAAGTTAGAAAGTGGTTGATGTTAGCAGCAACATTTTACATTAGAAATGAACAGAATAATATTTTCACGTGGGAAAGTGAGATTTTCTGTGTTCATTATTTTGAAGTACTGATTAAAGTAATTTACTGCATTCAGTTGAATCCTCCAAAGAAAATATCGAAAATTACTATTAAATTTTGGTGATTTTTATTAGTGAAAAAGTTAAAACAATGACACTTTTGTTCATTTTCCATATTTCAGATTTGTCTTAGGAGTATTACTGCAATATAACAAAGTTATTTTGAAACCAAGTTTATACATCTACTCTTGAAATATCACTGTAAAAGCTCAGTTATGAATCAAAATAATTTCAGAAGTGTTTTTTCAACCCTAGTTGAAAATCTAGTCACTGAATTTTCCAAGTACTCAAAGTACTAAAAATATATTTGGTTGTTCCTTCACTGTTACTGGGTCAAAATTTCCAGCATCTGAAAGGGAGTTCCCAGACAGTAGAACTATCCCGTGAGGAGAGAGGACTTCAACTGTGCGCGTACGTGTGCATGCGTTCTCACTGAAATGCACAAAATTCTAACAGTACTGGACAGGCTGGATACAGGGGAGAATATTTTCCCTTGTTGACGGGGGAAATCTAGAACGAGGGGACACTTTGTAAGGTAAAGGGTAGACCATTTCGAACAGAGATGAGGGAAACTTCTTGTACTCAAAGGACAGTAAACCTGTGGAATTCTCTGCCAAAGGTGACTGTGAAAGCCAAGACATCATATATTCAAGAAATAGTTCTTCTTTTAATTCTAAAAATAACGGGTATGGAGAGAAAACAGAAATATTGCATTAAGATAGAGGATCAGCCATGATCAAAATCGAATGGCGACTGGCAGAGCAGGCTCAAAACGCTGAATAGCCTACTCTTGCTCTTATTTTTATGAAGCTATAAGAATGTAAAGAAAAAATAATGATACAGAATGCATTTGCTATCCCCACGGTATCACATTTAATTTCCTGCAGGTTACTGCTTTTTCTTTTTTAAGATTAGATTAGATTCCCTACAGTGTGGAAACAGGCCCTTCGGCCCAACCAGTCCACACTGACCCTCCGAAGAGTAACCCAACCAGACCCACTTCCCTCTGACTAATGCACCTAACACTATGGGCAATTTTTTAGCGTGGCCAATTCACCTTACCTGCACATCTTCTGTGACTGTGGGAGGAAACCAGTGCACCCGGAGGAAACCCACGCAGACACAGGAAGAATGTACAAACTCCACACAGACAGTTGCTCGAGGCTGGAATCGAACTTTGGACCCTGGTGCTGTGAGGCAGCAGTGCTAACCACTGAGCCACCGTGCCACCCTGCTCCTCTCGTAGAAATGCAAATACTTTTTAAATGTATTTTAGATGAGAATCTAACCCACCATGCTGCAAACTCAACCACAGACAGGATAAGGAGCAGGTCCCGAGTCCAATACAACATAAATAAGGATTGAATCACATACAGTTGGCAAGAATATCGTCACCACCAGCTATCCAGCCATTCAGCCGACCAGAAGTCTGAAGTTTCTGTGGGAATGAAACTTTTATCTTCACACTGTTTGGATATTTATAGCAGATACCAATTTCTTGCCATCACACAGGTGACTAGAAATCACCAGTCTCAAAGCCTATCGTTGGCACGGACTGGAAGGAGTCGAGAGCGTGGTACTGGAAAAGCACAACAGGTCAGGCATTATCCTAGAGCAGGAGAATTGATGTTCCAGGCAAAAGTCCGTCATCAGAAGGAGAACTTCGTCAAGGTAGGCATCCTTGGCAGAGGCTTCGGAGTAAGTTTGAAATCAACTAAGAGAAAGTGAGGACCACAGATGCTCCCTTATTCCTAATGAAGGGCTTATGCCCGAAACATTGAGTCTCCTGCTCCTCGGATGTTGCCTGACCTGCTGTGCTTTTCCAGCACCACACTCTTGACACTGATCTCCAGCATCTGCGGTCCTCACTTTCTCCTTACATATTGGAAGGACTTACAAGTTGATATTCAACCTATTCAACCACTTATGAACACACCTTCCATGGCTATGATGTCTTTGGAGTGAGACTTGAATCCGGAGTTCTTGAGGCTCAAAGGCAGGGATGCTACCCCTGTGTCACAAGACCTTCTTTTTGCTCCAGGTGCTTTGTATTCCCTGAAAGAAAATGTACCTTCATTTCTATTCCACCAATTACTTTAAATCTGTTTCTCGACTCCTGGTAATAAGGTTGCCCTTATTTAGGTTCCTTATAATTTTATGCACCTCAGTTAACTCACCCCTTACACTCTGTTCCAATAAAAACAAATACAGCTGATCCAATTTTTCTTCATAGCTAAAATTTTCTGGTCCTGGCAAAATCCTTGTAAAAATGGTGGTATAGCACACTAATGTGTACAGCTAAACAACAGGAAGTGTTTCAAATACAACATCTGTTCTTCAGCAAGTAAACAAGTGCTTGCTATAGATTGCAAGTGGGTAACTATACATCGGCCAGGCATTTAAGGGGCGTGGTTTTATGAAACTGTGATGATCAGAAGACTTGCTATACAATCAAATTTTATATTTGCTTGTTATGTTTCTGAAACAGTCTCAAAGGAAGTGACAAACCTACCTACCAAAAACACTGAGCTAAAGCTATATAATGACAGCAATTAAAATTCCATCAAGTTGTGGACTTATTTCCCTACCCTGCTCTCATATGAAAAACAGGTCTTATCAAAACACACAAAAATTGACATCACCTGACTAATGCCAGTCCAGATCATTCCTTTCTCTTTGTCACAAAATATTTTAAAATTGAAGCATTATACATCCAACAAGCAGGTCACCTCAAAACACTTGACGCAACACTACACAAATCAAAATGCAAACTGCAGGCAGGATTCCTACCACTTGGTTGTTCACACAATATGCAGTGGGCCTACTTAAGTAAGCTGCCACAGGGAAAAAAAAGCTTCTACTCAGCTCTACTGGTTTCTTTCAAAACAATTTGTTCGGGATCTGAATACCCTGCACAAAGAAAGACCATCTCTCCATCATAAGGTCAGAGTGGAGATTACACAATGTTTACCACCATTTGAAAGTCTTCAAACTGAAGCAGTTGTGTCCAAATGCAACAAAATTTAGACAATATCCAGGCTTGGGCTGAAAAGTAACATTCGCACCACAAATGCCAGGCTATGAGCATTACCAATAGGAGACATTCTAACCACCATCCCTTGACATTCAATGCTATTGCCATCACTGAATCCCCCACTATCAACATCCTGGGAGTTATCATTGATCAGAAACTCAGCTGGACTCATCACATAAATGCAGGTCAGAGGCTAGGAATACTGCGATGAGTAACTCCCTTCCTGACTCCCCAAAGCCTATCCATAAATTACAAGGCACAAGTCAGGAGTGTAATGGAATACCTCCCACTTGCCTCAATGAGTGCAGTTCAAACACTCAAGAAGCTTGGCACCACCAAGGACAAAGCAGCCTGCTTGACTGACATTGCGTCCACTCCCTGCACCACCAATGCTCAGTTGCAGTGTGTACTATCTGCAAGGTGCACTGCAAAAATTCAAAGATCGTCAGACAGCACCTTTCAAACCCACAACCACTTCCATCTGGAAGGATAAGGGCCAGAAGATATATGGGAACATCTGCATCTTCAAGCCACTCACCATCTTGACTTGGAAATATAATCACCATTCCTTCACTGTCACTGGGTCAAAATCCTGGAATTCCCTCCCTAATGGCATTGTGGGTCAACCCACAGCGGTGGACTGCAGCGGTTCAAGAAGACAGCTCACCACCACTTCTCCAATTCAACTAGGGACAGGCAATAAATGCTGGGCAGACAGTGATGCCCATATCCCATGAAATGAATGGAAACAAAAAAATTACATCCATCTTACCTTCAACCCAAAATTGATTTTTTCATGTTTCTTTGAACGAGTGCAATGATCCTCCCATGATAAGACAATTCTGCTCACTAAACCACTGTACTCATCAGATGAATAAATCCATTGCAAATTTCTAATAATTGCAGGATTTTGTAGGGCTTCATGGAAACTCTATAGAAATTAAGCTTCTCTCTGGGTAAAATTCATTAATAGGCATGATCTAAATAGGTTTTGAACATATATTGTGTCAATTTTAAAAAGTCTTTTTCAGTCATTTAAAACAAGATTACACACTGAAACTAATCGAAAATGCTTTTTCAAAACCATTTTGAGATCCATTTCTAAGTTGTTCTTAACTTCACCACGTTACCCCTCTTAAATATCAAATAACAATTTTATTGAAAACAGAAGATTTGATTTGTTTTAAGTGGAAGACTAGAGGTTGGCTAATGTGGCCCCACTATTTAAGAAAAGTGGTAAGGAAAAGCCAGAGAATGACAGACCAGTGAGCCTGACATTAGTGGTGGGGACAGATTTACATGTACTTGGATTAGGGATAATCAACCTGGCTTTGTGTGGGAAATCATGTCTCACTAACTTGATTGGGTTTTTGAAGAAGTAACAAGAGGATTGATGAGGGCAGAGTATTGGATGTGATCTATATGGACTTCAGTAAGGTGTCCAACAAGTCTCCTCATGGTAGACTGGCTAGCAAGGTTAGATCACATGGAATACATGGGGAACTGGTCAGTTGGATACAGAACTGGCCTGTGCCACGAAAATTGGTGCTGGGCCCACTTCTTTTCATAATGTATATAGATGATTTGGATGTGAACATTGGTGGTTTGGTTGGTAAGATTGCAGATGACACCAAAAGTGGAGGTATAGTGGGCAAAGAAGATTACCTGAATGCAACAGAACCTTGATCAGATGGGCCAAAAGTGGCAGATGGAGTTTAATTTAGATAGATGTGGGGTGCTACATTTTGGAAAGGCAAATCAGGGCAGGACTTATATTTTAGAGGAAGGTCCTCAGTGTTGCTGAACAGAGACACTTTGGAGTACAGGTTAACAGATTCTTGAAAATGTAGTTGCAGGTAGATAGGATAGTGGAGGTGAAGTTTTGGTATGCTTGTCTTAATTGGACAATGTGTTGAGTATAGGAATTGGGAGGTCACGCTGCAGCCGTACAAGACATTGGTTAGCCCACTTTTGGAGTACTGCATGCAATACTGGTCTCCCTGCTGTAGGAAGGATCTTGTGAAATTTCTAAGGGTTCAGAAAAGCTTTATAATGATATTGCCAGGGTTGGAAGGTTCGTGCTATAGGGTGAAGCTGAATAGGGTGGCAAAATTTTCTCTGGAGTGAAGGCTGAGAGGTGACCTAGAGGTTTATAAAATCATAAGGAACATGGATAGGGTGAATAGACCCACAGGTGGGTGAGTCCAAGACTAGAGGGCATAGGTTTAAAATGAGGGGAGATTTAAAAAGGGACCAATAGGGCAACCTTTTCACGCAGAATGTGGTGGTTGAATGGAATGAGCTGCCACAATTACAACATTTAAAAGGCATCTAGCTGGATATATAAAAAAAAAGTGTGTTTAGAGAGATATGGGGCAAATGTAGGCAAATAGAACTAGATTTATTTAGGATGTATGGTCAGCATGGATAAGTTGGACCGAAGGGTCTGTTTCCATGCTATTTACCTCTATGACTCTACGAATGTCAAACTGTGTTGCTTCACAGTAGATTTTACATTTCACAGTATGCAAATAAGCTTCGAAACAAATTCAAGAAAGAAAACAGATGCAAATCTGCATGCAAATTAGATAAACCACTCCCACAGGTTAGCAGAGTAACCATTTCTGTGCGAAGTATGATCAGCAACTGTTCGTCTTCCCAATCCCCACGAAACAGTCATTCATATGGAAAAGACGTCTGATTTTAGGTTCATATTTTCGCAATGTAAGCCGCACAACAATTTTCAGAGAAGCAGTGATACAACACTTAGGTGAGAATAAATGGTGCAGCATCATGGGATCTGTTATAAGATGCAAACAAGGTTTTGTCCCTTCGACCAGTTGACACTTATGCTTTTGTTATGGGCACCGACAGATCTGAATCTGGGACCACTTTGGATTGTAATGATCTATACATCTTTTTTTGAATTGTCCTCAAAACTATTTTATAAATGTTCTTTGGCCCGGATCATCTATTACATGTGCAGAGCTCATTAGCTCAGAGTGAACAGCTGCCATAGCTCTTCTACAATAGAAGTGTCACTTGTGGTTTCAGACACTCAAAAGGCTATTAAAAACTGAATGTTTAAACTGAATATAGGATTCATAAATACTATATCTAGGATTACAAGTTCACAGTTTTGTAGCAAAAATTCATAAAATGAAATTCCATGTTAAAAGCCTTCCCACTCTTTCCCAAATGTAGATTTATGGGAGTGTTCCTTTTCTTTCGGAAGAAAAATCAGATCTATGCTTAAAAACCTCCACTTTATCTTATAAAGAACCAAACTGCATAGATTTGGTTTTCTTCATATTTGGATCTATACTCTTCCACATATGGATTAACAGGATTTGAGCTGTTAGCATATCTCAATATTAATTTGCGAGATGGACCCATTTATAATCCAAATTTTGTGGTCTTGGTACTCTAATCAAAAGCCAGCTTTTTCTAGAGCTAACATGTACCTTTTCTCTCTCCTCCATGCTGAAAAGAACGCACTTTCAATGTGTATATCATATTGGCAGAAGCCCAACAACCCCACTGCTGGATTAAATTGGCAAACATCTATAGAACCTCTGAATTATGAAACAATTATTTCATGTACTTATGATGTTTTCCCCCAATGTGGTGGATTAGCATGGGCAGCCTCCATCAAGGTTACAAGCATAAGAATGCAGAATGGAAATGTAGTATTGACTTTAAAACAGATACTGAATTGGACCTCTGTCAGCCTTGGCTCAGTATGTTTGCAACAGTGTCAGAAAGTTTAAATTCACACCAGAGACTTGAGCGAGTACCTTCAGCGAGTACCATCACACTGTCAGACACATATTTTAACATAGAATATTTGAAGATATTTTTGTAGTATGTAATGAAAAGCAAAGAGCTCTTTAATTGGCCTAGCTAACATTATCTTTTCAGTGAGCTTGTCACTGATTTCACTGTTGTTAGTAGGTCTTTGCCATGCAACAAACTTACTACATTTCCTAGCAACTATCCTTTCAAAGTAGTTAATTGCTTGCCAAAGCAAACTGAAAGATTTTTTTAGAATAGTGAGAAAGTCCAAGAAAAATTGAGTCAATAAGAGTCCTTTCTGTAGCTGTAGTATAGTTCACAATATTGCACATCCCTTAAATGTCTGCTGAGGTGAGGGGATTCCCAGTCTCTAATGCTGACTTTCAGGCAAACCAATGGTAAAACAAGCATGATATCCATCTAGGCACTTGGAATGGGAATGAAAGTAGTTTGATTTTTGTTCCAATCTTTTCTGCACTTGCACTTCTAAGTGATGACTTTTTTCCCAAATTGAGCATAGTTATTAACAGAGGTGTTAACTCCGACTGTTGCTCTGTCGGCAGCAGACAGATCTGCAAATTGGCCACTTTCCAGGATATTAAATCGGCAAAACAGATGAAAAAACGTGACTGAAAATTACAAATGTTAGAATATAAAGTTATCGCTAGTAGAAAAGTGATCGAAATGTATCTAGTCCTACTCCATCTGAATAATTACCAGTTTTAAAAGTCAGAACTCAAACTATACAGATACGATAATTTTGTTTTAAAAGCATCACAGCATAATCTGCTATCAAACAGAAGGAATAATATCTATAAATATGATACAACCACAAAATGAACATACATGAACACTGCAATCCTTCCAAACACAAGTATTTACAGATCTCTTTCCCAGGATGAAATACAGCAAGTGTGGCAAATTTCAAACCAATTTGTACCTAATAATGTAATATAAACAGTGTAACACTAGTTTAAAAAGTAACCTTCAAATAACGAGTCTGCAAACTGCAAACATTTTAAAATTATTTTTTGTTTAGTATCTGGTCAAAAAAACAATAAAAGTCACTGCATACCTGTCCTCAATTGACACCACACTTAACGTGGTAGCTCAGTGAAATCAGAAGCAAAGCAAATATGAATGTGATAAAACTGTCACAAAACAACTTGGTTAGGAGTCAACTGAACAATCACTTGAGACATTAGCTAATCACTTTTTTTTAAATCTATAGGACTCTAATTGGAATACCAATGACAAAAACATGACTGTTCACATCCTATAAATAAAAGGTTTCCAGCTTTGTTTTGATGGAAAATATTTAAATACAGATGCAGGCACACCTGTAACAAATGCAGTTGATTGATCCGTGAATAATGTGATGCAAGTCAATGGGCTAGAACTTAATTTCAAGCAGAAAATGCTTAAATACAACCGCAAACAAATGTTTGCTTTTTAAAGAAAAACATTTCCTTTGCACAAAACACCTGCAAACTTTTGTTAGGACAATTAAGTGAACTATGTAAAAAGATAATAGAATAAATCCGATACAAACCAGTGTTAATGTTCTGGTCCCAAAAGGCATACAAAGTTCAAATAAAAAACCTCAAATGCTATGCAAGTTGGCAGGAGGCAATTATGAACAATAATTTCCATTAATTTCACTAACCATCCTTAGAGTAATCAATTCCACATCTAAAATGTACACAGCAGAACCCCCTGTTCTGCACACAATGAACTTCAGCAATGTGGAAATATGGACAGAATCATCTTGCACCCTTCTTTATTGACCTACTGCATATCAATGCAGCAAGAAAAGCCAAGTAGGACACAGAAAAGAAAGACAAACTTGAATTTAATCATTCTTCCAGCACTGCCATCGGGTTCATTTCTTTCTACCAAAAAAGGTATTTAGCCTGCAAGCAGGCCTGTGAAATGTACAAAGTACAGGAATGCAGGATGAAACAACCAATGGATTTGTTTTGGAATACATTGAGAAATGCAACTGTGTGTTGGGATTAAAGGTTGCACCAACCTTTACACAAAAATGGAGTTAAATTGAAGTTGTAAGCAAACACTGGCGATTTTACCATTATCGGACAATGTTACAATTTGGCTGAAGTATTCCTGTCAGCGCACTGATTATCCTATGGATTTGTCATGAATAAATTAGTGCCCAAGTTGAGGGTGGGGAAATGCAGCTCTTCAGACAAATGGCTTGCAACCGTGAAGTCACCAAATAACAATAAACAGCATAGGAAACTAATCAGGTAGCAGTGACAAGGAAAGTCACTAGGAATGGAGGAAAATGTGAATTACACATTTTATCTTAAGTACAGTAGGATACAGAGTAGAATCATATGCACGCTCATTTTCTGACTGCAATTTGGAACAGTCTGGTCTCCTTTCCCACTGTCCCTGAAATGTTTTCTTTAAATCCCATAAGGGCATTAGCACAACTCACCAAAAAAAAAGCAGGAACTGTGAACATATTCAAAATAATAATCATACTTCCAAAATGCATCAGCATGAAATGCATTTGGATAGAGATTATAGTTTAATTTGGCAGGATATTCATTAGATTGTGGATAAATATTAAACCATATCCTTTGACAGCTGGGCAAGATAAAAAAACAAAATGGCAGAGGACTTCAGTAACTGAATGACCTCTTTTGGAATTGTGAATATTCAAAACAATAAAAACAGTGACACAACATAACCAACTAAGAAATCCAATGAGACAACAGGATTGCTTCTGTTCTCAGATGAACTCCTGCTCTTCATACTCAAACTGAGAGAGAGAGAATGATGGGAATAAGTATAAATATATAGAAATTGTGTGTTTAGGTATTCCTAATAAACCTGTTCAGCTGTATAAAGACACACATCTTGTATAGGTGGATTTGAAAGTGGACTGACTGGGTCAAAGGTTGAGACACTACCATTGACAATTAGCAGGGTTTTAGTGTGGGACAACTTGTCCAATTTTGGTTTGAATGTAAACTATAACCCATGACCATTGGTGATGCACGTCCAAGAGTGCCTGGGAAAGTAAGTTTTTAAAATTAAAACACTCCCTTCCTCTCAGCTCACAATTACAATCCTTAGCTTGTATCATTTCAATAAGAACGAATACAGTTGCAAATATACATCCCAATAATCTAGAAAAGAATGTGTAAAGGTTAAGTAATGAAAATGCTTCATTGCAGAATATAACAGGAACACACTTTAAAAAAAAAACACAATCTCTCTGGGAGTGTTGTTGAGGGTGTGGAACACTCTCTGGGTTTGGATGATATTCATCCAAATCCCATGTGTCTTGCAATCTTGTGACATGTTGAATGTTATTCTCAATGTAATCAAGACAAAAAAGCTTAATGATTTACTTGTTTATTTCAAAGACACGTACTGCTACTTTAATTACATTAGTCAGAAAGGTCTTGAACTCCTTTCCACCTTTCACCATCTCAGTGATTTTAATGAACATTCAATAAATTTATAAAACATAAAACTTGCCGCCCTAGAGAAGAAAAATCTAAAGTTCTATACCTTTTTTGTGATCCAAATTTTTAAAAAGGATGAGGATTGTCGAAGATATAGTTTTCATACAACCTGAAAAAAGTCAATATGGAAACATTTCCCGTTTTGCCCTTGGCAATCTAAAGCATGTCAATTCAATTTCTGAGAACTAACAACATAAGAGTACTTTAGATTTACACTTAGAAAAAATTTCACATTCACTAATCAACAAAGCAGGTTTCCCTGGAGGATAACACTTCATACTAATGCCATTTACAGTGCAATGCTCCTTTGTAATAGGTGGGCGGCACGGTGGCACAGTGGTTAGCACTGCTGCCTCACAGCGCCGGAGACCCGGGTTCAATTCCCGCCTCAGGCGACTGACTGTGTGGAGTTTGCACGTTCTCCCCGTGTCTGCGTGAGGTTTCCTCCGGGTGCTCCGGTTTCCTCCCACAGTCCAAATATGTGCAGGTCAGGTGAATTGGCCATACTAAATTGCCCATAGTGTTAAGTAAGGGGTAAATGTAGGGGTATGGGTGGGTGCGCTTCGGCGGGTCAGTATGGACTTGTTGGGCCGAAGGGCCTGTTTCCACACTGTAATGTAATCTAATCATTTAAATGGAATAAATCAAACCATTCAATTATAAGCAAAACACAAAAAGAAAGCAGCAAAGTTAAAGCAGGTTATGAAGATGTCAAATGGAGTATTAGCGTTCACTTCAAATAAAATGGAGTATAAAATGGGGAGGTTTTACTAAAACTGCACACACCAGACAACCCACACCTTGGAATTCTGAGAACAGTCTGATTCCCTTATTGAAAGGGAAAACAAGAGGCAGTTCAGAAAAGGTTGGTCCTGTGTATGGAGGAATTTTCTTATGAAGAGAGGTTGAGTAGGTTGGACTTGCATTCACTGGAATTTTGATGAAAAAGAGACCTTATTGAAACATAAGAATCTTAGGCGGCTTGACAGGAGTGATATGAACAGATTGTTTCCCATTGTGGGAGAGTCTATACCAGAAAGCATAATCTCAGAAAAAGGGGTCACACATTTAAGGCCAAGATGAGAAAGTTTTTTTTCTCTCAAGAGTACTGAATCTGAGGAATTCTAACATTGAGGCTGGGTCATTAAGTATCTGCAAGGCTGAGATACATGGATTTCTAATCATGAAGGGAATTAAGAGTTGTGTGGATAAGGCAGGAAAGTGCGTTGAGGATTATCAGATCAGCCATGATCTTACAGAATGGCAGAGTTAACTCAACCGAGCGAATACCTATTTCTGCTCCGACATCTTGTGGT
The DNA here is from genome assembly GCF_004010195.1 of Chiloscyllium plagiosum. Taxonomy (NCBI): domain Eukaryota; kingdom Metazoa; phylum Chordata; class Chondrichthyes; order Orectolobiformes; family Hemiscylliidae; genus Chiloscyllium; species Chiloscyllium plagiosum. Next base: position 23,304,506 of record NC_057739.1, read on the forward strand.
TTTACAATCAAGGCAAGTCACCATGCTTGCCACTTGCAGCTAGCTTGACACCAGTACCTACTTTGTCAGCACTGAGTGTGGGAAAACAAGTTTTGTTGTTAAATTATTTGAATTAAAACACCATAAACTACAGAAAAGTGGAAGTTTAGTCTAAAAAGAACAGATTCTATAAATTAAACAGCTCAGAATGATAGAGATTGTCACAGTCCAACTGCAATATTCTGCACAGGCTGAGTTATGTAAATGTTTATTTCAAACATTCCTAGCGTGCCATTCAATGCATTCAGTTGCCAAAGGACTGGTTTTTGGTGGAGCCAACAGACATCTCAGCTTTCTGTTTAGGGGTGGCACGGTGGCTCAGGAGTGGCACGGTGGCTCAGTGGCTAGCACTGCTGCCTCACAGCACCAGAGTCCCAGGTTCGATTCCAGCCTCAGGTGACTGTGTGTGGAGTTTGCACATTCTCCCCGTGTCAGCGTGAGTTTCCTCCCACATTCCAAAGATGTGCAGATTAGGTGAATTGGTCATGGTAAATTGCCCATAGTGTTAAGTGCATTAGTCAGAGGGAAATGGGTCTGGATGGGTTACTCTTCAGAGGGTTGGTGCGAACTCGTTGGGCTGAAGGGCCTGTTTCCACAGTGTAGGGAATCTATTCCAATCTAATCTAGTATCAAAGAAGGGCACCTAAGCTAGAATCATGGTGACAAACATGATCCTCAAAGATTTCACTATAAGTTGAATATGGTAGATCTTCCTTTGGGGGCGGCACGGTGGCTCAGTGGTTCCTGGGTTCGATTCCTCACAGCACCAGGTTCCTGGGTTCGATTCCCGCCTGTCTGTGTGGAGTTTGCACATTCTCCCCGGGTCTGTGTGGGTTTCCTCCTGGTGCTCCGGCTTCCTCCCACAGTCCAAAGATATGCAGGTCAGGTGAATTGGCTCAGCTAAATCATCCATAGTGTTGTGTGCATTAGTCAGGGTTGAATGTAGGGGAATGGGTCTGCGTGGGTTGCTCTTCGGAGGGGCGGTGTGGACTTGTTGGGCCGAAGGGCCTGTTTCCACACTGTGGAGAATCTAATCTAAACAATCTAATCTTTCCCACCACTGCAAAAGGTGCAGTGGTGGGAAAGATTGCCACCACTGCATAAATGACCAGATTATGAAAATTTAACATTCAAAATATTGTTTTGCTATAATAGAGTACAAGATTACAGTAGGAGAAAGTGAGGACTGCAGGTGCTGGAGGTCGGAGTCAAAAAGCACTGGAAAAGCACAGCCAGTCAGGCAGCATCCTAGAAGCAGGAGAGTCGACCTTTCGAGCACAAGCTCTTCATCAGGTATTCCTGAAGAGCTAATGCTCAAAACGTCGACTCTCCTGCTCCTCTGATTCTACCTGACCAGTTGTGCTTTTCTAGCGCCACACTACAAGATCACAAAATCAGAGTCGCCATGATCACTTCTTATAAATAATCAGAATGCAAAGATTAATTATAAAATCCAATCTTGCTGCACATTTGCTTGGATTCAATACAAAAAATAAATCCAGTGTTTGACCCAGAGTTATCAGAAGTATTAAAAGAAGAGCTGAATATATTTGAGCTTTGCTCTCATGTTGTACAATGTGGCTGGATCCCACAATACAGTACTTTCACACCATATGCTAAAAAAAATGCTGGGAACAACAGCTGGATAGGGTTTATTCCAGTTTCAGCAAGATTTTATGTTGTCAGCTGCTGGCTGGATAAACAAGCTACAAAAACAAAATACTATCTTGCAACCTGAGAAAGTGTGTAGTCATTACACTAATAAAATTTGATTTAAATTTTACAATAAGATCACTCTTTCCAGATGCTACCTGTCATAGAGGAAGTGTACAGCATGGAAACAGACTCTTCGGTCCAATTCATCCATGCCAACCAGATATCTTAAATTAATCCACTCCCATTGGCCAGCACTTGGCCCAAATCCCTTTAAACCCTTCTTATTCATATACTCTCCTAGCACCTTTTAAATGTTGCAATTGTATCAACCTACACCACTTCCTCCGGCAGCTCATTCCATACACGCACCACACTGTGTGAAAAGGCTGCCCCTCACGTCCCTTTTAAATCTTTCACCTCTCATCCTAAACCTATGCCCTCTAGTCTGACTCCCACAACCCAGGGAAAATACCTTGTCTATTTAACATAGATATGCCCCTCATGATTGTATAAACCTCTATAGTCACCCCTCAGCCTCCGACACTCCAGGGAAAACAGCCGCAGCCTATTCAGCCTCTCCCTGTAGATCAAATCCTCCAACCCTGGCAACATCCTTGTAAATCTTTTTTGAACCCTTTCAAGTTTCATAACATCCTTTCAATAGGAAGGAGACCAGAATTGCACGCAACATTCCAAAAGTGGCCTAACCAATGTCCTGTACAGCTGCAACATGACCTCCCAACTCCTGTATCAATGGTCAGACCAATAAAGGAAAGCGTAGTTGCAACTCCACTTTCAAGGAGCTATGAACCTGCACTCCAAGGCCTCTCTGTTCTGCAACATCCCCCAGGACCTTACCACTAAATGTATAAATCCTACTCTGATTTGCTTTTCCAAAATACAGCACCTCACATTTATCTAAATTAAACTCCATCTGCTACTCCTTCGTCCATTGGCACATTTGACCAAGATCTCATTGTACTCTGAGGTAACCTTCTTCGCTGTCCACTACACCTCAAATTTTGTTGTCATTAGACAATAGATGCAGGAGTAGGCCATTCTGCCATTCGAGCCAGCACCACCATCCACAATCAGTATCCTGTTCCTGCCTTATCCCCATAACCCTTGATTCCACTATCCTTAAGAGCTCTATCCAACTCTTTCTTGAAAGTATCCCAAGACTTGGGCTCCACAGCCTTCTGGGGCAGAGCATTCCATATACCCACCACTCTCTGGGGGTGAAGAAGTTTCTCCTCAACTCTGTTCTAAGTGGCCTATCCCTTATTTTTAAACTGTGTCCTCTGGTTCGGGACTCACCCATCAGCAGAAACATGCTTCCTGCCTCCAGAGTGTCCAATCCTTTAATAATCTTATACTGTATCTTAATCTCATCTGTAAACTTACTAGCTATACCTCCTATGTTCACATTCAATTCAGTTATATAAAAGAAAAGCAGTGGGCCCAGCACCAATCCTTGTGGCACTCCATTGATCACAGGCCTCCAGTCTGTAAAGAAACACTTCACCACCACCCCCTGTCTACCTTTGAGCCAGTTCTGTATACAAATGGCTAGTTCTGCCTGCATTCGATGAGATCCAACCTTGCTAATCATTCTACCATGAGGATTCTTGTCAAATGCCTTAATAAAGTCCATACAGATCACATCCACTCATCTGCCCTCATCAATCCTCTTTGTTACTTCCTCAAAGAAACTCAATGATGATACAAATATCTCAGCAAGGGGACCCAGCAATCACTTCCTGAGCTTCCCGCAGAGTTCTAGGGTATACCTGATCAAATGATAGGTTGATGGTGTTTCAGAAAATTCAGATCATTGCTTTGACTTATTTGGATAGCTGTAAATATGTCCTAGAGTTGTGAATAGTATCAACTCTGAGCTATTGTCTTTATATCCCTTACTATTTCTCTCTACACCTTTATACTTTCTTTTTATTATTTGACTACACAATGTTGGCTATCATTAGGGATCTAATTTAAAATCACATAAAAGTTAAATCTTTTTCACCAGTCATGAATTGCACAGTTAATAGATGCTGTTCTCCTCAGACCAACGGATATTGAAAGGATACTTCATAGTAGTTCAAAAGGTTATACCTAATTTAGGCAAGGCAGACTTGAGAAAAGTTCCACAATGTTGCTATAAGCTAAGAGGCCACTGACTCAAGACTTGATTCAGAAATACAGGAGACAGCTGGGGTTGAAGGGAGGTGGCTTGACAATAAGTGAAGATGAGTGATGGCAGAACTTGAGGATTGTTTTGGGAAGAAAAACATTCTCCCCCCCCCCCCCCCCAACAAATAAATACTGTCTCCACAAAATGGTAGAAGCAACATCAACAATTCTAAAAGGAAATTATGTTGGGACTAATGGGAATAAACTTAAAAGGTGAAAATGCTGGAAAATCTCAGCAGGTCTGGCAGCATCTGTAAGGAGAGAAAAGAGCTGACGTTTCAAGTCTAACTGGCCCTTTAATCAAAGCTTTGACAAAGGGTCAGTTAGACTCGAAGCGTCAGCTCTTTTCTCTCCTTACAGATGCTGCCAGACCTGCTGAAATTTTCCAGCATTTTCTCTTTTGGTTTCAGATTGCAGCATCCGCAGTAATTCGCTTTTAAACTTAAAAGGCTATGGCGTTACAGAGAGGAACCAGGCAGATTATACTCTCATACAGAGTCAGCATGCATTAGATGGGCCCAATGTCCGCCTTTCATGGCTATAGGACTCCACAGTTGTATTTTTAGCAAGTCAATAACTTTACTTCGCTCAAAAGTGACTCAGTGATCATTTCACATGAGGAATGTCCAGATGCTCTGAATTCACACATAAACCAAAACAAAGCCAAGCTTCTGGCAACTGCACAGCGTGCTAATAGATGTCCCTCCTCATTATCGGCTCTGCTTCATCCTCCGACAGTAATAAACGCGGGGGAGGATGAACACGGGCTCTCGGGGGAGGTGTGGAAAGAAAACAAGTTGAAACACAAGCTGTTTCCGCATGTCCCCTTGGAGCGATGAACAAACATCCCAGAGCCTGAGGGGACTCAACCCCAACCCCGCTCCAGGACCAGGACCAGGCCCGCGAGGAGGAACAGCCCGGAACAGCCCAGCCCACAAAACAAAAAGACAGCAGCGGTTTAATTCAGAGAATAAACAATCTCCCCGTCGACAAGGGGCCGAGGCAATCCCCACTATCCCGTTAGCCGCTGTGCTTCCCTCCCCCTAGGCCCCATTTTAACCGCCGCCTCTTACCAGTTCCAGCGCCCGCTCCGTAACACCCGCCTGTCTGCCCGCCCATTGATTGTGACATCGCCTGACTGACAGCCCGCGCCGGCCAATCACCGAAAGATGATGCACTGCCCGCCGCTCATCACGTGGAGGGCGGGGCATGTGTTTCCCTTGACGACAGGGGGCGGGGCCATCTTTGGCGCCCAAGAGATCCCGGAACAGAATTGAACCACGTGAATGTTAATTATCAGAGATGTGAAAAAACTCCTTGAGTGTTAAAAAAAATTTGTCTTTAAAATTAAAGACAGTCCTCAATAAAGTGTGTAATCGTACGTTAAAAACATTTCAATTTGAAAAATACACAAATGCAATACAATTCAACTTGTTTCTGTGTATGTTCCACTCTTAAATATCCGAATGTTACTGTAATATTCATTATTTACAACATAAATTTCACATCTGGCTGTTTCAATGACCTTCCGTTATTATGTTTAGAAATAGGGAGTGGTTTTAGCTGATGATTGCATAAAATTCACTGTTATTCACTATTCCTCAGAACCTGAAATAGTACATGTCCATGTGCAGCAAGACCTAGATGGCATTCAGTCTTTTTGGCTGATGAGTGACAAGTAACGTTTGCACCACATAAACTGGCAGCAAACTCCCTTGATGGAGATGCAGTGGCAGCAGGATGTACCATCTCCAAGATATACTACAATATAGGAAGGATATTGTCAAGCTGGAGAGGGTTCACAAGAGATTTGCCAGGATGTTGTCAGGTATGGGTGGATTGAGTTATAAAAAACGGCTGAATAGGCTGGTATATTTGGAGCATAGAAAGTTGAGAGGCAACCTGATAGATCACAGAATCTCTACAGTGTAGATACAAGCCCTTCGACAAACAAGCCCACACCGACCCTCCGAAGAGTAACCCACCCAGACCCACTCCCCGAGTCTATTGCTCTACATTTACCCCTGATTAATGCACCTAACCTACACAACCCTGAACACTACGGACAATTTAACATAGCCAATCCACCTAAACTGCATATCTTTGGATTGTGGGAGGAAACTGGAGCACCTGGAGGAAATCCACGCAGACACGGGGAAAATGTGCAAACTCCACATAGACAGTCGCCTGAGGCTAGAATTAAACCCGGGTTCCTGGTGCTGTGAGGCAGCAGTGCTAACCACTGAGCCACCATGCTGTCCCACTGATCATTGATAGAAGTTTATAAAATAATGTGAGTTATAGTTCAAGTTAATGGTAGTTGTCTTTTCCCTAGAGTGTGGGATTTCAAAACTGGGGGCACATTTTAAGGTCAGAAGAGAAAGAGTTTTTAAAAAAAGTCATAAGGTACTTTGTTTTTACACAGAAAGTGGTTCACGTGTGGCATGAACTTCCTGAGGAAGTGGTGGATGTGGGAACAATTACAATGTTTAAAAAGACATTTGGATAAGTACATAATTTTTTTTACATAGAGGGTGGTTCGTGTGTGGAATGAACTTCCTGAGGAAGTGTGGGGATATGGTACAATTACAATGTTTAAACGACATTTGGATAAATATTTGGATAGGAAAGGTTTGGAGGGATTTGGGCCAGGAGCAGGCAGGTGGGACTAGTTTAGTTTGGGATTATGTTTGGAACAGAGTGTCTGTTTCCATGCTATATGACTCTGTAACAATACACAAATGCTGCTCCAATAGACCTTTCCAAATTTGTGGTGATCTCTGCCCTAGAAGGACAAGGGCACTGATGTATGTGAATTCCACCATTAGCAAGTTTCTATCCAAGCCATTCACCATCCTGACTTGAAACTACATGACCATTCCTTCACTATTGCTGGATGAAAATACTGGAACTCTACGTCTCAAGGACTGCAGTGGTTTAAGAGGACAACTCATCTCCATCTATTGCAGCCTTACTAATTTCTAAAAGGTAAACATAACTTCATTGCTTTTGTATTGTAAGGACCATTACCAACTTCCTGTTGCACTGTACCTTTGTCAAGAACGTCTGGAGAGAGATGCAGTGGCTTAAGTTGAGTTTGATTTCAAGCTACGTGATATATAAACATTTAAATTCAGGGCAGGAGGAGGTCATTTAGCCCATCAAGCCTGCTTTGCCATTGAATAAGATTGTGGCTGATCTGGTGTTAACCTCAAATCAGCATTCCCATTTACACTTGGTAAGTTTTCACCCTCTTACTTAACAAGATCCTAAGTCAAAAAGGGTGATGCTGGTAAATCACAGTTGGACAGGCAGCATCGGAGCAGCAGGAGAATCGACAATTTGAGTATAAGCTCTTCATTTGGAATCTTCACTGCTCAGACACCATTGGCCACGCGGCTGCTACAGCCACCATCACAGCGGCAAACGATGACATCACCTCTGCCCCTGCCGCTCCACAGAACGCAGCCACCGCTGATCATACTGCCTCTGTGATCGCCGCCTAGACAACCGTCTCTGTGACCACTGCAAGAACCATCACCAGCATGTCACTTCTGCCCCCATAGTTGCCACCACCTTAGCCACATCCCCCCGCACGTCTGTCACTCACCAAAACACCACTGAAGACATCGCAAATGCCACATGGAACATGATTTCCGCCTCTGCGAGTGCCACAGAATGCACTACTTCCACCCCCTGACCCCTATAGTGTGTGTCACTTCCATTGGTGACATCACCCACAATACCATAACCACACCCATTCGAGAGACAGTCTCCTCCCCTACTCCCAACTCCAGCCACACACCAGGTGCCAGCTCTCAGCCTGCCGTGTTTTTACCACATTCCCCCCCAAGACCTTCCCTTCACTGAGGATGAATGATCACCTTCATTCCATTATTCTCCAGGATCAATGAATTCAGCACGCATCGTCACATCAGACTTCTCTTCTGCTGCCTCTGCCTCAGTGCTTACTTTATCCATTGGGACTCCAACCCATCCTCCGAGGACCCTTTCTTCTGCCTCCAACAGACACCATCCACTTGGACAATCCATGCTGAACTGTTGGCCGCCCTCAACATTCCTGATGAAGAGTTTGTGCTTGAAACGTCAACTCTTGGATGCTGCCTGACTGGCTGTGCTTTTTTAGCACCACACTTTTTGTCTCTGATCTCCAGCATCTGCAGTCCTCACCTTCTCCAAGAACCTACCTAACAGTGCCATGAAAATATTTATGGCCTCTGCTTCCAACACCTTTTCAGGAAGAGAGTTAAAAGATTCAGAAAAAAAATTCACCACATCTGGTTTAAGTGAGTTAAAAATGATGGTCCTTATTTCTAGATTTCCCACAAAACATAATCCAGACTTATACTGACAGGATTTTGTGTTCAATGAAGTTGCCTCTTACTCTAAACTCCAATTTACACAAGCCCAGTCTGTCCAACCTTTCCTCATAATACAACCTGCCAATTCCAGGTATTAATGTAGTAAACATTCTCTGAACTGCCTCCAACACCTTAAATAAGGTGACTCATTTTGCTTACAATACCTCAGATGCAGTCTCATCTGTGCCCTGTATAACTAAAGCATAACCTGGGTATTAAATGGCCCTTGTGAAAAATGATAATTCTGTAGATTATTATATTGGATGGACCGGGTCTGCAGGGACACTATGTACAAAACTCTGGACCTGCCCCTGTGTTATCAAGAATGGGCCTGGCCTCTGTATTAATTGTCCTTGTGGAAAAATTTGCAAAGGAAAACACGAGTCCATTGGCTAGTAGTCAGCATGTAACATCCTCGAGAACCTGCAGGGAAAGCAGAGGGTTGATCCTGTCAGGTGGTTCCTAGCAGAATTTTCCATCAAGCACTAAGACATCACTTGGCTGGTGGTAAGATCCTTCCTACATACCCAGACTGTCTCTGCCACTGTAGGCTGCCCTTGAAGTGGCTGCAGGGGAATGACCCTCTGTAAAGAAGGTCTGAAGAGAGATGCAGTGGTTTTTGTCAAGGTTCCTTCTGAGCAGCTCCATGATACAGGATGGCAATGCTTTTCTATAATCGCTACTGTCAGGGAGAAGGTACAGAAGTCTGGGCACATGCACCAGCCAGTTTCATAACAGTTTCTACTCTACTGTTGTTAGAATACTGAATGGACTCACAAACATTTAACATTCGCCTGTACCTGTGTTTTTGTTTTTGCTGCTGTTTACCTATTATTTACTATCTATGCTACTTAACTCTGTGATCTGCCTGTATTGCTTACAAGACAAAACTTTTCACTGTGCCTCGGTACACGTGATAATCAATTCAATTCTATGCTCTGCGGGCTGTTCTCTGCGATATTCACCAAGACAAACATCAACAGTGCCTGGAGGACATCTATTTAGTGCAAGACACTCTTTAGTCTGTCTGAAACCTGTTTGGCTTCCAGAGAGAGGAGTTAACTTTGAACAAGGACTGTAGACTGGCACATTCCAAGATCCAGGATTACATGTTGAGGGATGCTGTAAAGTTGGGGGCAGCTGTTGTCAAGGCGCAGAGGGAAAGACCACTGTCATTCTCATATTCCAATCACTTAATCTACTCTATCAATATCCTTTCTCCCCCAGAAATCCACCCCTACCATTGCTTAAATGCTGCCCCCCTCCACACTTCCAGTCAACTGTCATAAAGAATCATCTAGACTCAAAACATTAGCTTGCTGTCTCTCCACAGATGCTGCCTGACCTGCGGTAATCTCCACCATCTTTTGTTTTCACCTCTGTCTAAGGTCTTCCTGTCAAAGTACAACAGGGATCCGTTCAGTTATCAGACCCCCCTTACTGCCTCAGAATGAATGTAACTAGTGTCCTGCATGAACATGCCTTTGTTTGGGACTTCAGGGAATGTTAAATTCCAATGTGTTTGTTTCTTCCCTCTGCAAAGACTGTACAGATCTGTTTTAGTACATTTTGTCTGTATATAATTGTTTTTGAATAAAGTATATATTTGCAATAAAAAATGTTATGCCTAATTTTCACCATGTATACGCATAAAGGTAAAGTCACACTGTCCTGCCAGACCATAAGGCTGCTCTCTCATTCAAAAGAGATGACTAGTGGTGGTTTAACATGAGGGTCATATGCTTCAGGCAAGGGGATAGGTAGTGAAGGAGAGTCCTTCATGCTAGTATGGGAATTGAACCCATGCCGTTGGCATCACACTGCACTGCACACACCCACAGGCAGACACACACACACATACACACCGGCTCATATCTGGTAATCTCCCTCTGCTGGCGCATTCCTCATTGCACTCAAATACCCATGATCAGAAACCGTCAGATATACACTGCCTCACATTATGTGTGTTTTCCTGTATATCCAATTATAGTGACTTTGTAATTTATGACAAAGCCTTGTACAAGGTTCAAAACAATATTATACCAATGGTCCATTATATGAACCTTGGCCTGTTAAGTTACAATGGACAAGAACATTTTGTAGCAGAAAAATACAATATGAAAATTCCATATCTACAGATCTATAGACATCTTTCAGACACTATGAATTGGAATTTTACATTTTGAATGATATATTTAAAGTTTAACTGGAATATTTAAATCCATTTATATTTATGAATACCAACTACAGCACAATTTCTTATCAGTTTTGAATTGAATTTAGCCTCATTATCCTTTTAGACATTTGCAAATCTCTATACTCTCCAACAGACTTGCAACCTCTCCATGCCCACTTTATTCCTCTGTGCTAGATTCTTATTTATTCTGGTATATTTTGAAACAATATATTCACATGTATGTATACACATGTATCCAAAATGTCAAATCGCTCATCAGTGCATCACACCCCATATACCTGACAATAATGGGCTTGAATTTCCAAGGAGTGGCTATCATCATCAGATTGCAACTCAGCTTTAGGCTGAGAAAGAGCTTCACATCTAGAGTCATAGAAACTTTCTGTGGGAAGATTCCAATCATAATTCCTTAAGCAATGTGGGACTCACCTTAAATCCAGATGTGCCTTTGTAGTACAGGGTCAAAGGAAGGTGAACCATGCCCCCATCTCATGGCAGGCATTGTGTGATTTAAATGTCCAGCATCACAGCCAGTCACTTTGACAGCTCCTCTGAAAGGTAAAATACATGAGAGATTAGGGTGGGTAGGGTGCAAGGTAAGTGATTGAGTGTTGAGGGCAGGGCCAGGTTGGGTAGGGAGTGGGAGTGGGTGGTGGTGGTGGTGGGATGGGGGGTGCGGTTTGAGGGGCAGTCATGTCCATCAATGGAACTGGAGAATTTATCAGGGCAAGGGAGGGGTAGCAGAGAAGGGATCATGCCAGGTTCATTTGGAAAGGAGTTGGGGCTCTGGGTCAGAGGAAATGTCAGATTTTGAACAGGAAAAGAGGGTTGTCTTCAGGGGTAAGGGGAGTGGGTGGCAGGGTGGAAAGAAAGGGTTGTCTGTGTTGGGTCCCCATCCATGGGTGGTGTTGCTGGATCCCAGGAGAAAGGGGTGCTTCAGATCCTGTATCATGGGGAGTTCGAGTCCCAGTGGACAAGCTGTCAGGTGCAGGAGTAGAGTGGTTTGTCATAGGGCAGGGTCCAGGAGGTACTGTTAAGTTTTAGCTTGCAATTTAAACTCAAATCATAGATTTATTTCTACATTTAAGACTTTAACAATTAAGTCAACAGGAGACAGTCTATTGAAGTTATTCAAGAAACAGCTTACTAAGTAATATTTATCAAAATAGGACAACTTTACAGGTGTATACAGTATTCCTGCTTTATGCTTCATTTTAGAAAGTGGGTTTGACACTGTCTCTCTCCAACACTTCTGGGGTCTTCTGCTTCTGATTGGACAGTAAGCTGACAAATTTCAGTTTCAAACTTGGAGTGTGCACCTTGATCCCTAAAAGTTGCTGCTTATTAACCCTTTCCATGCCACAACCTACATCATGATCACTTATATCATTACTTTCTGATTAGCCTAGGGGAAGTGAGGCTCATTTCTAATTGGTCTAAAAGGTGCATAATCAATCACTAATTGGTTTTTAAGGGCAATGGACATTGAATGATGTCTCCTCCAACTAACTCATGGTTGGTTCCTTAAAGTGTCAATTATCCATGGGGTCATCTTCTTTGTTATTGTCTTTTATTGCCCTTGCTAAGACAACATGAAGTGATAGCTTCTTTACCTGTTTAAAAATAAGGAGATGTCTGCTGTCAAGCCCTCATAATTAATACCTTGAACTCATTTTCTCAATTGATGCAATTTCTTCATTAAATCAACTACATATCACTGACCATTTGATTTTACGGGCTATTTCTTAGGTCATATTTTTAACCTCAATTTGTGCCTAGAACAAATGTCTTAAGACAATGGATATTGTGGAAACATTGCTTATAAGTTCATAGCTGGGGCTCCTGTGATGCACTGGTAGTATCTCTTCCTTTGGGTTCAAGTCCCACATACTCCAATTATGTGAACTTATGTATTTGAACTAGTTGATTAAAGGTATCTAATATGAAACTTCAAACTGATACAAAACATGCACCAAGATCGCAACTGACTAATAGGAAGAAATTATTAAAAGAGGATAATACTTAAGTTAAACAGACCGTATATAAAGAGTCAGGTAATGAGCTATCCTTATACATTTAGAAACTTTTGTGTTGAAAGTGGGAGAAACTGTTTCTGTTCATACAAAGGTTGCTCAAAAATCAGATTTTCTCTCCACAGTTATTGTCTGACCTGCTGAATGTTTGCATAATTTTGTTTCATCTTTTTGACACTATTCAACTCCATTAACTTTCTGAAACTAGTTTTTCTATTAATGTTTCTTTCAACCAAGTCGAATGCCATTTATGGTTTTACTTGCAGGACACCAAGAAACTAAACATATAAAAGCAGAAGCTCTGAAGTGTCTTCTAAGTATTTCACGTGGACTTCACATCTGCATAAACTATTTATCCTGTCTGGTACAATTTCTTTTCCATTGAGGTGTGCGTCTCAATTCTATTGAGATGTTAACATAAGTAATTCCAGGTAAAGTGCATGGTACACTTACCATCACTTTGCATTAGCCATACAATAGCTACAAATGGATTTTACATTGAGCTTTCTGTTGCCTTGGTGAAAAATGAACCAATCCTAGACCTCTTTTTCTTTATTTTTTAACTGTGCTTGATCAGTGTTTAGATGAAAGTAGGAAACCTCCCCCTTCAGTTCTCAATTACTTACAGTTGCATGCATATCATTAAATTCAGGGAACAGCTTAGAAATGAAAATAATTTGCCTTTCAGCTTATAATGTTATGGTTTCAGACAAGGTTTGCTAGATGAATAATGGAATGGATAGCTTGTCCTTTGAGGAAAGCTTGAATGGTGTTTAGAGGAGTAAGAGGCAACTCAATCAAAACATATGAACTCCTGAAGAATCCTGAGAGCAAAGTTGTGGAGAGAATGTGTCCTCTTATGGGAGAATCCAGAACTTTGAAAATCAGGGGTCACCTATTTAACACAGAGATTTGGTGGAATGTTATCTCTCAGAGGGTTGTCAGTCTTTGAAACTGTCTCCCTATAAAAAAGTGATTGAAGAAAAGCCCTTGAATATCTTTAAGGCAGAAGTAAATAGATTCTTATTTATTAAAAGTTACCAAGAGTGAGTGGGAATGTGAATTTGAGGTTACAATCAGATCTGCCGTGTTGTTATTGAATGGTAGAGCAGGTTTGAGGGGCTGAATGGCCTACTCTGGTTTCTGATTTATATGTTCACATGTTTGAAATGAACCAGGAGATGCAAAGCCAATTTTCAGTGGCTTTCATAGCAAAATTAATTTTGTCTGATTCATCCTTTATGTCATGAGCTTGGCTCAACCTGGCAATTTTAGGTCAGTATCTTTCCTTTTTAAAAGCCATTTTAAATCCATTAAGATCTCAGGTGTGACAACCAGATGATGAAGGTTGAATATTGATTACCCATATTTACCATTATTACAAAAGCATACCCAACAAGGGAGAATCTAAAGGGTGGCACGGTGGCTCAGTGGTTAGCACTGCTGCTTCACAGCACAAGGGATCCGGGTTGATTCCTGCCTCAGGCAACTGTCTGTGTGGAGTTTGCATGTTCTCCCCGTATCTGCGTGGGTTTCCTCTGAGTGCTCCGGTTTCCTCCCACAATCCAAAGATGTGAAGGTCAGGTGATTTGGCTATGCTAAATTGCCCATAGTGTTAGGTGCATCATCCAGGGGATTGGGTCAGGGTGGGTTACTCTTTGGAGGGTCGGTGTGGACTTGTTGGGCCAAAGGGCCTGTTTCCTTACTGTAAGGAATCTAATCTAATTATCTCCTTTGTCATTCAATGATATTACTAGCATTAGATCTTCCACTATTAGCATTGTGTGGGTTACCAAAGACCAGAAACTGAACGAGATTACCTGTATAAATATGGTGTCTATGAGAGCAGGTCGGAGACTAGGAATCCTATCTTGATCAACTCACCTCCTGAATGTCCAAAGATGTATATAATCCACAAGGCACAAGTCAGGAATGTGATGGAATAGTCTTCACTGTCCAAATGAATGCAGCTCCAAAACCAGCCAAGAAGATTGATATCATCAAGCACAATTGATAACAATAACTGACAGTTTTTGGATCAATGCTTCAGTATATCTGTCTAATAATTTTTAAAATTCATTTGTGGGACTTGGGCATTGCTGGCTGGCCAGCATCGATAGCCCATCTCTATTTGCCCTTGACGAGGGAGTGACTTGCTAGGCCATTTCAGAGGGCAGTTGAGAGTCAACCACATTGCTGTGGCTCTGGATTCACATGTAGGCCAGACCAGGTAAGGATGGCTGATTTCCTTCCCTAAAAGACATTAGTGAACCAGACAGGTTTTTTCCAACAATTGACAATGGGTTCATGGTCATCAGAAATAATCTTAATTCCAGATTTTTAAAAATTGAATTCAAATCCCACCATCTGTAGTGGGATACAAATCCAGGTCGCCAGAACATTATTCTGGGTTTCTGGATTGATAGTCAAGCAGTAATACCACTAGGCCATCACCTCCACAAGTTTATTACCATATGTTACTTGATTCTAAGAATAATATCCCCATGCTGAAAAATTCAGAGCAACAGAAATCCATGACCTCAAAAATGTTGGAAATGAACATTACAATAGAATGTAAAAATACTCTCACCGGAGGGCTGTCTTAGTTATAGAGTCATAGAATCACACAGCATGGAAATAGACCCTTCAGTCCAACTAACCTATGCCGACCACGTTCCCAAACTAAACTAGTCCCACCTGCCTGCATTTGGCGTATATCCTTCCAAACCTTTCCTATTCATGTACTTAACCAAATGTCTTATAAACATTGTAACCTGTATTCACCACTTCCTCTGGCAGTTCAACCCACACACAAACCACCCTCTGTGCAAAAAAGTTGCACTCATGTCCTTTATAAATCTTTCTCCTCTCCCCTTCAAAATATGTCCTCTAGTTTTGAATTCCCTCACTTAAGGGAAAAGACCTTTTCTATTCATCTTATCTATACTCTTTGTGATTTTATAAATCTCTATAAAGTCACCCTCAACCTCTTGCGCTCCAGTGAAAAAAAAGAGTCCCAGCCTATTTTTAATAACTCAGATCCTCCATTCCTGCCAACTTTCTAGTTATCCTTTTCTGAACCCTCTCCAGTTTAATAATATCCCTCCTATAAAAGGGTGACCAAAACTGCACACAATATGCAGAAGAAGCTTCTCCAACATCCTGTACAACTCCAACATAACATTCCAACTCCTAAACTCAAAGGAGTGAGCAATGAAGGCAAGTGTACTAAACAACTACTTCACCAACCTGTCTCCCTGTGATGCAAATTTCAAAGAATTATGATCCTGAACCCCTAGGTTTCTCTATTCTACTACATTACCCAGAGCCCTACCATAAAAAGTCCTGGTCTTGTTTGTTTTACCAAAATGCAATACCTTGCATTTATTCAAATTAAAATCCATCAGTCACTCCTCAGCTCTGACCTGATTGATGAAAATTAAATAACCTGCTTCACTGTCCGCTCTAGAGATAGATGGCTGCTGATAGTTTAACCTGAGGGTCACCATGCCTCACGTGAGGGGAGAGATTGCGAAGGAGAGTCCTTCATGGTAATCTCAGCTGGTGCAAGAATTGAATCCACACTGTTGGTGTCACTGAGCATCCAAAATCAGCTATCCAGTCAACTTAGCTAACCACCCCACAATACATTTAAATAGCATGTGAATGAACCATAAAAGCAATCGAAGAATCAAATATGTTATACAATAAATGATATTCCTTACATGGAGCAGAACATCTCTCTATCGACCAGAGTTGTGACTAATTAGAAGTAGATGGTCAATTCCAACAGCAAAAACATTTAAGATCAAAATGAGATGGTGGCTATTGTTAATTAAGTCCAGTTCCTCAGTTAAGCCTAAAACTTCCTTCTTTCTAAAAGGATTCAAATTCAACTTGGCTGAAATTTGGAAGCAAATATTCCGTTTGAAATTCCACTTCTACTAATAGCGTTCTCTCAATTATCACACTATTGAAATATAAATTCTCCTTCTTGATTTCTTGACTTCAGTTTAATCTGTGGCAGATAAAGAGGCCACCCGGCCCATAGTGTCTGTGCCAGCTCTGTCCTGGCCTGCAAATTCTCTGTACATAGTTATCCAATTCCCTGTTGAAAGCTGCAATTGAATCTGCTTCCACCGCACTCTCAGGTAAAGTGTGCCACTTGCTGTGTAAACTGTTTTCCTGTTTTGCTTCTGATTCTCTTACTAATCATCTTAAATTAGTGTTTTCCAGCTGTCAATCCTTTCACCAAAGGGAAAAGTTACTTGGAAAAGGCAGATGCCAAGTAATTATTTTATCTTTGCCCTCTGCCTCCAATCATAAGTGCTTTTTTGGCTCATAATTGACCCTGCTCCTTTTACAAATTTTACTATTTCAACGCCTGCCAAATACTTTCAGCCAGTCTTTTCTACAAGCTGTCTGTCTTTTCTCATACTCTTCCTTTGCTTCTCTTATTTCTTTTTTTCACTTCCTCTCCAAACTTTTTATATTCAGCCTGGTGTCCACTTATATTATCAAGCTGACACAAACCTTTTCTAAATGTACTTTTATTAACCTCTGGCGCTTTGCTCATCTTGTATTAAAATTACAGGTGATCTCTGGAAATATTAAGGAAATCAGTGAGGAAAATGAATAAATAAATTTAAATACTGAACTGATGTGAATTTAATCAGTTTTTCATATCCTTTTATATCATGCCTTTAAGTTCCTGTACAAGTGCCTGGATTGTGCTGCTCGAGGAGATGATGGCATAAAACAGAAATGCTGAAGAGCATCTTGACAGATACATGAAGAGGGAGGGAATAGAGACATGGACCATGGAGAGACCAAAGGTTTTTAGTTTAGAAAGGCATCGTATTGGCACAGTCTTGGTGGGCTGAGGGGGCTGTTCCTATGCTGTACGGTTCTTTACCCTTTGTTCATTGTATCTATACTCAGTCTAAATCGGGGGTTGTGTAGGGGAGTCTTTAACCACGGTTGTTGATGTTAGCCCTTGTCTTCCAACAGCCATCCTTGTAAGGTATCCAGTACTTGAAATGAAACAGAAATCTGAAAAATACCATCATTGTCCCACCCGTAAAATGTACACTGAGGATCACAGTTGATTTTTATATTGATCAAATAGAACTATTTTCTATTGATGAAATCAGATGCATTTTGACGTGGTATTCTCAAAGTGACAAATGTATACTCTAGAGTACTCAGTGCCTCGGGAAATCTGGCTATAATGGCAAAGCCTACCGCCAGGGCTTCAGTGCTGAGCTTGGCATTGGGAAACAAGATGGAGCTGTATGATTTGGTGCTAATTGCCTCAGTAACAGCCTTGATGCATTTGTGGATTGCGGATTGAGTGATCCCATACAGATCCCCGGTGGATTCTTGGAAGCAGCCAGTTGAGTAAAAATGGAATGGAGCTGTCACCTTGACAGTCACTGGAATAGGAAAGCCTCCCACTCCTTCAGGTCGCAGCTCCTGCTCTGGCAGACACTGTTCCATGATGGTTTCCTGGAACATCCTCAGTTAGCAGCAATATAGCACCTCATTCAGCTGTTGGAAAGGACATTGAGGACAATATAGTCAGGGCCTCCTGTACCTCCTTGACATCCTGATGAATCTTCTGCTGTGCTTCTTAGGGTGGAGGCTGTTCAGCAGCAGGAGGAGGTTGACCTTGGTCCTTGACACTGGTATATTTGTTCTTCCTCATTTTCTCTGCTTTGCAATGATGACCCCTGCTGTGGCTATATCCATTGGTCACAGTTTCAATGAAGATATGCAGGGAATATCAGAAACAAAGAAGGTCTTGAGTAACTGAGCAATCTGCATTCACATCACTCACAAATTACAGTTTATTGTAGTCCTTGATACAACGGACATGGAAAACTCAGACAAGAAGGACCACTTAATAGGTTTACATGGACCTCTGACAGTTGACCTTATTCCAATGTGCACAGCACCAACCATGTTGCACATGGAGATTTTAATTGTGGTAGGATTACTGAAACCTGACCAGCCCAGATCACCCATGAAAAGCAACATCGCGAATAAAAGCACGTTGTCAAAATACTTACACAGTTCAAAGTGAGAGCAAATCAGCTCCAGGTCCTTGTGTAGCCTGTGGAACCTTGGATTGTGTTTGCGAATTGTGGCTCACAGCTTATTGCTTCTGCTTCACAGCGATGGCTATGGTCAATTTGCAATGACCAATGAATTGGTCAAGATTGTTTGCAGCCAGAATTTCTATTCAACATGGTTGGTCACTGCATGTGTGTCACATGCAGAATTCAATGATTACAGATAGCTGAAACCTGTACTGTGTATGGGCCTGGTTAATGCAATTGACCCTTGAAGAACCTAACACCACTCACAAGTATAGCCATCTTCCTGATATTGAAAATATTTTGTACTGCCCACTCTAGATGGGGTCATGCAATCTTTCATTTATGTTGTGCACTTGTGACTCAGAGGAGGACAGAAGGCAGTACTCTTTACAGAGTGAATCATCGGCTCAGTCTGCTAATCTCAGTGACTCCTAGCAAACTTCCATAATCCTTTCTTCCTTGCATTCCATGTGGATCTCATCAGTTCTGAAATTTTCCATGTTTCAGCTCAAATCATTCATTTAAGGCTTAATTTCCCAATGTTACTGTGAACCTCGGGTCCACAGCTTGTATCGATCATTGTGATGCACTGTAACCTCCACCCATGTTAAAAGCCTGAGAGGTAGTGACTGTCAATGACCACATCTCCCACTTTAATCGGTGCCCTCTTATGGTCCTGACTGCTTTTTTGTTGAGTGCCCTAACATGGTAACACATTGGACTGACTGGCCTGACTCCCCGACTGATTTGGAAATACAGCTCCTGACCGACTGTTTATGTCAGAGTGGTGCTGGAAAAGCACAGCAGGTCAGGCAGCATCCAAGGAGCAGGAAAATCGACGTTTTGGGCAAAAGCCCTTCATCAGTTGCTCTATTCCTGATCCTCGAATTCTGGTTTCCAGCATCTGCAGTCCTCACTTTTGCCTAGCTCCTGACTGACTGCGGACTGATGAGACCCTAGACTGACATCCACGTAGCCTCCTGACTGCCTTACTCTGAATCCTTGAACAGGTTGCACTGGACCTGCATGACCAACCTTAGCCTTCTCCCCAGATTGTAATGAAACAAAACCACTGACCTTGAATGTCTCAAATGGTTTACTAACTGTTCCAAACCATTGGATTGAGATTGACAGATGCCTTTGACCAACATCGCTGGGACCCCTTAACTGTTGACAGTCCCCCCGGGGGATAGCGACTACAGGATTTTGAAATATGGCCGATTGGCTGAAGCACTGTCAGTATATATGCTGCATAAGCTGCTGGTGCATGTTGCATTATGACACTGGCATAGTGTGGTGATGTATCATAACTTGTCCAGTCCCTTGATTCATTACAGCTGGTAATTATGACACGTTGCATGGCTCTGTATCTGAGTAACAGGTAAGACAAGATAGAAGTACAGTTAGGCTGTAAGTTATGAATGAGGAAATGTGCAAAAAGGTGTTGCATGGCATAGGTGCAGTGAGCATCCAACTAGGAGTAGAATCATAGAATCCCTACAGTGTGGAAACAGGCCATTTGGCCCAACAAGTCACACTGACCATTCCAAAGAGGGACCCACCCCATATTACTATACATTTACCCATGACTAATGCACCACATCCCTAAACCCCATGGGCAATTTAGCACGGCCAATTCACCGAGCTTGCACATCTTTGAATTGTAGGAGGAAACCAGAGCAAACCACACACACAGGGAGAATGTGCAAACTCCACATAAACTGTCAGCCGAGGCTGGAATTGAATCCAGGTCCCTAGTGCTGTGATGCAGCACTGCTAATCACTGAGCCACTGTGCCGAGTGACTGCAAGAAACCGAAGGTACTCCTTGCTCTGTTCCCGTGCACAGAGTAATTTTGGCAACAGCAATACTATGGAAAGTGTAGGTGAGCTTCTAAGTGCAGTATTGAAGTGGAGAACTGTATTCTAATTGAGTTGGAGATGTTCTATGATGATGTGGTGAGGCTGGTGCATGTCCGATGCTCACCTTCATGTCTGAAGGATGCAGCCTGTCTCTGACCATGGAGCTTGCCCTGAGATGGTGGGGGCTGGTCAGGATGGAGACCCAGAGGAGCAGGATGCTCAGACTATCATGTCAGCCTCATCGAGTTTCTCTCCGCTGCCTGGGAAATGGCAAACTGTATAGAAACGAGACCAGACAACAGGGAGATGTTAGAGCATTAAATCGGCCCCTGGCCGCTCACTGGCGAGTCTTGTCTCACTGTTCAAACTTTGGGTGGAAAATTACACTTGCTTTTCCTGTTGGTGAGAATCTCATTTTTCACTTTTTTTTAAGCGGGGGGGGGGGGGTGGTGAATTGATCTGTGAGTACATATTTCAATCAAAAGAAATGAAGATTGTGTTTGAGCGTTGGTAAATCGATATTTAAATGTTTATTTAAAGCGGTGACATATCACACACATTGGTGACTTCTCCTCTGGCTCGCTTCTTTCAAGAGGAGTTTGCAGGGACAGTTTATCTCAGCTTGCTTCCATGTAATGCAAATACAGAGAGTAAAGATCTTCAGATCCAGAACTGTGTGCACACGTGGTTACAGGCTGCTGTGTGGAGGGGAGGAGTTGTAAACCTGGGCAGTTAAACGCACAGTTAATGGATCAGGCAGTGTGTAGAGAGTCTGGTCTCAAAGGGAGTGAAACGGATCGACCCTGTTCGACATAATCCGGTCACTGCTGGGCCCAGAACCGTGTCTCCTCTCCCTGGAGGACCAAGATTCCTGAAAACACTCTCACATGGCCCTGCAGCTGCAAGTACAAACTTTGAGCTTCTTAAAGGTAAGGGAGGCAGCTGAGAATCAAACTATTACTGGACAGTTTTTGAAAATCTCAGCCCATCTATATTTTTTTAAAAATCGAATGTGTAATTCTGACGAAGGATATGTTTGTACTGATTAGCAAACCTCGCCAATTAAATCGATTGTTTCAACGAAATTGATGGTCAATTAATTCTGAGTTTGCAAACGTCAGTGCATCTTCTGTGCCGCTCATGGCCATTTCTGTCAGAATTCATTGGGACCATTGATGTAGCCAGGTAGCAGCTCATCGCGTTGTCTGTGCTGAATAATAGTGAATACAAGACGCGGGTTTCCAGAAGGCAGGGCTATTGATTAGAAATTTAGGAACATGTTTTTCACCGACGAATAAAAATAAAATTGTTGAAACGAAAACGCAGACTTTCATTTAACAACCTCGAGTAAGGGTATTCCCACTAACCCTGGTAACATGGACCAAAGGGATAAGATCAAACTTGAGCCTAATAGGAAATATTCGGGCAAAGTTCGAGGTTGGGATCTGGAAAGAGAAGGGACTTTTGTATTCACTCAAATCCGGGCAAAGAATCCAGGAATTTGCAACCAGTTCACTTATAACCTAAACGAACATATAAGCAGTGTCTAATAATACATTGTCACAACTAATTCATTTATGTTTTGAAATATTAAATATTTTAAATCACAACACTTAATTCAGCAGTTTTATCTATGCAATACACAATGGTGGTTCATTGGTAGTTTGAAGAACACTAAAATTGGAGGTGTAGTGGACAGCGAAGAAGGTTACCTCAGATTACAACGGGATCTTGATCAGATGGGCCAATGGGCTGAGGAGTGGCAGAATGGAGTTTAATTTAGATAAATGTGAGGTGCTGCATTTTGGAAAGACAAATCAAAGCAAAACTCATACACTTAATGGTAAGGTCCTGGGGAGAGTTGCTGAACAAAGAGACCTTGGAGTGCACATTCATAGTTCCTTGAAAGTGGAATTGCAGGTAAATAGGATAATGACTGAAGGCATTTGGTATGCTTACCTTTACTGGTCAGAGCACTAAGTACAGGAGCTGGGAGGTTATGTTGCAGCTGTACAGGACATTGGTTAGACCACTTTTGGAGTATTGCATACAATACTGGTTTTTCTGCTATAGGAAGGATGTTGTGAAACTTGAAAGGGTTCAGAAAAGATTGACAAGGACTCTGCCAGGATTGGAGGGTTTCAGTAAGAGGGAGAGGCTGAATAGGCTTGGGCTATTTCCCCTGGAGTGTCGGAGGCTGAGGGGTGACCTTTATGGAGGTTTATAAAATCATGAGGGGCATGGATAGGGTAAATAGACAAAATCTTTTCCCCAGAGTGGAGGAATCCAAAACTAGAGGGCATAGGTTTAAGGTGAGAGGGGAAAGATTTAAAAGGGATGTAAGGGGCAACCTTTTCACACAGAGGGTGACACGTGTGGAATGAGCTGTCAGAGGAGGCTGGTACAATTACCACATTTAAAAGGCATCTGGATGGGTTTATGAATGGGAAGGGTTTAGAGGGATGTGCGCCAAATGCTGGCAAATGGGACTAGATTAATTTAGGATATCTTTTCGGAATGGGTGAGTTGGACCAAAGGGTCTGTTTCCATGCTGTATATTTCTATGACTCAATTACTCTGTAAATGCATCAATGAATTAATTGCAGCAATGTTTTTTAGTAATGTTCAGGTTTAGACATTGTGATTCAGTCATAAACTCTGTACCAAATTCTCAACATTTCTCAACATTTCAACTATCTTATTTCTTATTGTCAACACCATAAAAACAGATGATCTGAGCTTGTTGTGGGTAAATTGCTTGCTGCATTTCTGACAGTGCAGAAGTGACTATACTTCAGAAGTACTTCATTGTTGTAAGGGGAGTTGGGACATCACATGGTGGTGAAAGCTCTTCTTTATTTAACATAATATGAAGATAACCAAAGAATCTTGAAAAAATCTGAAGTGGCTGTCTTGCAACTATGTTAAAGTTTTCCAAGGTAAATTATAACTTCATAGAATCTCTACAGTGTGGAAGCAGGCCATTCAGCCCTTCCAGTTCTCACTGATCCTCTGAAGAGCATCCCACCCAAACTCTGGCTAAGCTTCCGGGCCTGCACATTATGGACAAGTTAGTATGGCCAATCCAGCTAAACTGCACATCTTTGGACTATGGGAGGAAAACCAAGCACCCAGAGGAAACCCATGCAGAGACAGAAAGCACTTACAACCTCCACACAGTCATCCATGGTTGGAGCAAGCCCAGATCCTTGGTACTATATGGTAGCAGTGCTACCCACGGAGCCACTATGAGATTTAACAGCTATGAAAATCTGTGTACCCATGATGGAATTTTGTATGTAGATTGTTTATTTGTTTACACCTTAAAGACTTTCATGAGAATGTTTCCATTATAACAACAGCACTCATGTGAAAGATATTTCAATGTAAATTGTCAATACAGCTTGAACATGCAGTTTATCAATGTAAAATGAATATTGCTGACAAGTACACATTTTGTTAATGTTTTTTGTCTTGCATTATTCGGAACATCTGCAAGAATAAAGAGGAACAATATTTTATGCTGTATAGGAAGAGAGTGCTGATTGGTTGGCAAGTGGTCTGATTGGTTGAGGCTATGTCATTGAACATGCACAAATTAGATGACTAATAATTAACTGCCATTGATTGTTCAACGTTAAATCAGTGTCTACCATGCAGAGTCACTTGCTAACCAATCAGCGCTCTGTTGCTATGCAGTATAAATATTGCTTCCACTATGGCTTGCACAGTGGCTGTGTGGTTAGCAATGCTGCCTCACAGCACTAGGGTTCTAGGTTTGATTTCCAGCCTCAGGTGACTGTGTGCATGGAGTTGGCACATTCTCCCCGTGTCTGTGTGGGTTTCCTCCGGGTGCTCTGGTTTCCTCCCACAATCCAAAGATGTGCAGGTCAGGTGAATTGCCCATAGTGTTATGTGCATTAGTCAGAGGGAAATGGGTCTGGGTGGTTTACTCTTCGGAGGGTCGGTGTGGACTGGTTGGGCTGAAGGGCCTGTTTCCACACTGTAGGGAATCTAATCTAATCTTATATTGGTATTTACTTCTAACAAATGCAAGACCAAAACTTCAACAACATGTGTTTTTTCAATGGTACTCATGATTTTCCACTTCCAAATAACTAAATGTAAATCTAATTGATTTACAGATGATTTGTAAAGTATTTTTTTGAATATAGGTATTATACATCCTATTTCCAATATCCAGTACGGAACGACTTACTCACAATGGCTTTTAGAGTCATAGAGTCATAGAGATGTACAGCACGGAAACATACCCTTCGGTCCAACCTGTCCATGTCGACCAGATATCCCAATGCAATTTAGTCCCACCTGCCAGCACCCGGCCCATATCCCTCCAAACCCTTCCTATTCATATACCCATCCAAATGCCTCTTAAATATTGCAACTGTACCAGCCTCCACCACATCCTCTGGCAGCTCATTCCATACACGTACCACCCTCTGCGTGAAAACGTTGTCCTTTAGGTCTCTTTTATATCTTTCCCCTCTTATCCTAAACCTATACCCTCTAGTTCTGAACTCCCCGACCCCAGGGAAAAGACTTTGTCTATTTATCCTATCCATGCCCCTCATAATTT
>NC_057739.1:23329724-23424429 GCF_004010195.1 Chiloscyllium plagiosum
ACCTTACCATTAAGTGTATAAGTCCTGCTAAGATTTGCTTTCCCAAAATGCAGCACCTCGCATTTATCTGAATTAAACTCCATCTGCCACTTCTCAGCCCATTGGCTCATCTGGTCAAGATCCTGTTGTAATCGGAGATAACCCTCTTTGCTATCCACTACACCTCCAATTTTGGTGTCATCTGCAAGCTTACTAACTGTACCTCTTATGCTCGCATCCAAATCATTTATGTAAATGACAAAAAGTAGAGGACTCAGCATCTATCCTTGTGGTACTCCACTGGTCACAGGCCTCCAGTCTGAAAAGCAGCCCTCCACAATCACCCTCTGTCTTCTACCTTTGAGCCAGTTCTGTATCCAAATGGCTGGTTCTCCCTATATTCCATGAGATCTAACCTTGCTAATCAGTCTCCCATGGGGAACCTTGTCGAACGCCTTACTGAAGTCCAAATAGATCACATCTACTGCTCTGCCCTCATCAATCATCTTTGTTACTTCTTCAAAAAACTCAATCAAGTTTGTGAGACATGATTTATCACGCACAAAGCCATGTTGACTATCCCTAATCAGTCCTTTCCTTTCCAAATACAATGTTTTATAAGTCCCAACTCTTTTCTAACTCAACATTTGGGATCAGTTTCACCTATGCCCTCTATTTGTTTGTATTCAGCTTCTGAAACCTCGAAAGGAACTCCATCTTTTTCATATTAAATCTTGTAATTGACTGGGATTATCTACATTTGAGGAGCCTGGTATGAGCAATCACCCAAGTGATTACCTCAATAATCATTGAGAATTTTAATACTTTCTGTTCATCTGAATTTACTGTTACTATTTATATTTGAATACCACCTTTTCATGTGCCATGGCATCCCAAGGTGTGTCACAGAAGCATAATCAGTCAAAACATTGCACAGAAGAAGATATCAGGCAGGATGATGAAGCTTAATCAAAAACACTGATTTGAAGCAGGATCTTAAAGAAGAAGAGAGGGGAAGAGAAGTTTAGTGAAGTGATTCCAGAACTCAGGGCCCTGAGAGCTGAAGACACAACTATGAATTGGGGATTGAAGGAAGTGAAAATTAGTGGGACTGGATTTGCAAGCATGTAGGGCTCTGAGATGTTGTAGGGTGGGGGTCTTGCAGAAACAGGAAGGGACAAGACCATGAAAATATTTGAACAGTTATGTAAGAGGGGTGTTGCTGTTCAGGTGCCAATGTAGACCAGTGGACAAAGGCATGTTAGGTGAGTGGGACTTGGTGCGAAATAGATGATGGTTGGCTGAGGAGCTGAAGTTTATGGGTACATTCAGAATGTGAGACTGGTTGTGGACCAATGGTAAAATGGAGGTGGCAATTGCACAGGTGAGTATCTGCAAAATGTGCTGAGGCAGAGTGAAGATGGGTGATGTTCTGAAGTTGTAAATCAATGGTCTTTCCGATGAAGAATATATGGGATTGGAATCAGATAGTAAACTGAGATAATCGAGCAGGCCTGAGGTACTGAATGGCCTACATCTGCCTGTAATTTATATGTTCAGCCTGAGACAATGGACAGTGAGGGCAATGGGATACTGCAAGGTATGCTCAAAGATGATCACCAGTTTCCTTCTACTCAGCATTGTTTAAGCATCACACCCCTTCCTGTTATAGACCTGACAGGGTTTGTTATTCCTGTGTTTACCTCCTGGGTTATGTCAGCTTCGAAATTCCTCTGTGCCCTATGACCACCTGTTTCTGAAGGTTACTGTATTCTTCCCACAGCATCACTTCACCAATCTCCTCACAGGCTGTGTCAAGTATTATTAGAGAGATATCAATTTGCTTTAGGTGAAATAGGTTCCTCCTCTGTTAAAATTGATTTTTTTATTATTATTTCTGTCTTTTAAGTCGCAAATTGTAAACACTTAGGTTGCATGTAATTAACTTACAGAGGTGATTTCCACGACATGTTTTGTGTAACCAATTCATTAACGTGTTCTTCAAAAAAAATGCAATTATTTTTATTTGTTCAACAGATGTGGGTATTACTGGCCAGGTCAGCATTTGTTGCCCATCCTTAATTGCCTTGGAATTGAGTGGCTTGCGAGGCCATTTCAGAGGTCAGTTAGGAATCAACCACATTGTTGGGGGTCTGGACTCACATTAGGTCAGAACAGGTAGGAACAGCAGATTTCCATCCCTAAAGGAACTAGTGAACCAAATAAATTTTTATGACAAACAATGTGGCTCCGTATAACTCATAGAGAGTATTCTTCCCTTCTTGTGAAATGTGATAGTTGTGTTGTTCCAATTTCTAAACAAATGCTGTGCCAGGTTGGAAAGAGATTTTCAATTAAAAAAAAGCCAAACAACTGCAGAATGTAGAAACCAGAAACAAGATCGGAAATTTCTGGAATAATTCCACAGTTCTGGTAGCATCTGTGGAGAGAGAAACAGAGTTAATGTTTTGACTCTTCTTCAGAATGTGTTCTGAGAGCAGTCCTGAAGAGTGTTTCAATATTCGTTATTGTAGGTTCGTAGAGATTTACAACATAGCCTTTCATTTGTGTGCAAATGAGACACACCCATTGTGTCTGTGTTATGCTGAGTCCTCTTATAATTAGCCAAGTCCTCACTGTTGTCAGCACCTTATAATGTTGGATACGATCTGAGGCATTTTTGGAATTTTGTTGCCCCATCATTCTCACAGGGAGTAGTGTAAGCAACTGATACCAAAGGATGCCCATGCAATGTTTTAGGCAGAAAGTGTGCTCAATTGTGATGAATAGTAAATAGGATTATTATATATTAGTGGCTAACTACATTACATCAAAGATACATGATCATCCCTTCTGAGATTCTAGGCTCAATTTAAGAGTGAGAGAAAATTTTGTGACCAAAACGTTCTCTTATAGTGTGTAACAAGCACAGAACAAAGCAGAATCAGTTGACTGCTTCAGAAGTAGTCCTTTATATCTTGCTGGGCAGAGCCTCTCTCAGGAATTTAATTAACTCTTTCAGATACTAAATATTTTATACAAAAAAATCCAGATCCTGACCACTATCTGGGTAAAAAGAATTCCCTCTAACCCTGTTACCCTACGTTTATGCCCACTGGTTATGTGTGCTCCAAACAAAGGGACACGGCTCTTTTAATCCACTGTATCGAAAGTCCTCATTATTTTATAGACTTCAGTTATGTCTCCCAGTAATCTAATCTTTTTCAAAGAAAATAACCTGAGCCTATCCAATCTCTCCTTATAACTTAACTTCCCCAATCTGGGCAACTTCCTCATAAATCTTGACAGTACCATCTCAGCACAATCACTAACCAACAATAACTAATCTTTTATATAGTTCCAGCATTAACTTCCTGCTTTTATCTTCTGTGCCTCAGCTAATAAAGGCAAGTATCCTGTCTGCCTTCTTGACCATCTTATTGGCTTATCCAGACACCTTTAAGGATCTGTGGACTAGCATTCTGAGATCTTTTGATCTTCTACTGTTCCCTGTAACCTACCTTTTATTGTATATCCCTGCACCTTATTAGGCTCTCCCATTCCCACACTTCTCCGGGATGTAATTCCATTTGTCACTGTTCTGTTCATCTGATACTGCATTCCAAAGCTTTCTTCCTCATTGCCAACCTGGCAGCCAATTTGGGGATTATCTGTAAACTTCCTAATCGTCTCCTTACATCCAAATCCAAATTATTCATACGTACCACAGAAAGCAAGGGGGCCTAGTGCTGAGCCGTGTAGAATCCCACCGGTCATTAACTTACATTAATGATCTGGATGAAGGAACTGAGGGCATTGTTGCTAAGTTTGCAGATGACACAAAAGTGAAGGAACAGATAATGTGGAGGAAGCAGGGAGGCTGCAGAAGGACTCAGAACAGGCAAAGAAGTCCCACGTGGAATATAATGTCAGAAAGTTTGAGGTTATACACTTTAGTGGGAAGAAAAGAGGCATCAACTATTTTCTAAATGGCACAAAGAGACTTGTAATTCCTAGTTTAGGATTCTCTTAAGGTTAACATGCAGGTTCAGTTTGCAGTTAGGAAGGCGAATGCAGTGTCAGCATTCATTTCAAGAGAGCTAGAATACAAGAGTGGAAATGTAGTGGTGATGCTCTGGTCAGACAGCATTTGGAATATTGTGAGCAATTTTGGGTCTGTTTCTAAGGAAGGATGTGTTAGCCTTGGAGGGAGTTTCAATCTCACTATCTCTCGATGATGCTTCTATATATTATTACATTATAATCACAAACAACATTAATGAAATATCTTAAATGAAAGATAGAAAACTGAATTAAACTAAGATTTCTTTCAGGCCTGATAACACTTCTGGGAGTATGGAATGAATCTCCTGACAAGAAAGGAGCCTGAATTAACATCTGTTTCTCCACCATGAATTACTCTTTGACTAGTTATAAACTGACTCAATTTGCCAGATGAGCTTGCTTGCTGCTCTTTAATTGTCACATCAATGCTCACACTATTGAGAAAGAAAATCAACTTCAAGCCAATGTCCAGGTTGATTCTATTTTATTTCAACAGGTTGATTTATCTCTCATCAATTACTTGGATTGTACAGATCCTTCATTAATACAGTGAATACCATTAAATTTTTACATTTGTTATGGTTTAGCATGAGAGAAAAGCAAATTAATATTCAACTTCCAATCACACTACATTTCATCTCATTTGTTCTAACCTGTGTTGGTCTGAGAGTAATAACCACCTACAGTCTCTCAACATTGAATGGTGAATAGTCAGATCTTGAATGTAATCACATTCCTCCTACCTCTGTAGGTGGTGTTTGCCAACTAAAACACCAGTTTAAGCGATCGTTTACTGCCTTGGCATAAATTAAACTTCACTCATCATCAAATCATTATTTATCATTTAGATCTAACTGATCCATAATTCCACAACTGGCAAAGATAGGTTTCTTGAAAGAAAAGAAAATGTGCAATGTGAGAGCATAGAAGCGAGCTTGATAGGTCAGCACAGTGATATGATAAAACCGGCTATTAATCTTTCAAATCACATCAATTGACATAAAAGCCTTTGATTTTATTTTGAAAAGTAAAAATAAGATGGACACTTTAAATTGGTTACCAAGGCCACCTGATTTGAAATACCTAGTCTCAACAGAAATTTACAAAGGAACCTCTAAATAACGTGGCAATTGTATTCAAATTGGATCGAATAATGGGAAATGGAATATAATGGCAAATGCATATTTATGGGCTGGAAGAAGGTTTGTAGTAGAATTCAGTATTGTGACTTTTGCTTTTTATGCTACATATTAATATTCTAGATTTTGGTGTGCAGGTGACAATTTTAAACTTTGTGGATGATCTGAAACTTGAAAGCATTGTAACCTGTGAAGAGGATAGTAGAGAATTCCAAAAGGACATAGACAAGTTGGTGAAGTAGACAGATAGATGGGCATATGGATGGCGGATGAAGTTCAGTGCCAAGAAGTGTGTGGTGATGGTTTTTGGTCAGATGAATATGGACGTGAACGTAAAGTAGGAGGTACAATTACTTAAGGATGTACAGGAACTGAGGATAGGAATAAATTATTGCAGATGTTGGAATATGTACTGAAAACAAAAAAATGCTGGAGATCACAATGGGTCAGACAGTGTCCATGGAGATGGAGCAAGCTAACATTTCGAGTCTAGATGACTCGTCATCAGAGCTGAAGTGAAGTGTGACGGGGACAGTATTTATGCTATACTTGGGGGTGTGGCGATGCAGGGCCAGTGGGTGTAGGGTGCTGATGGAGAAAAGATGTTGATAGTTTAGATTAACTGATTGGAATGTGAGACTGGCAGAACAATGGTGTCTTTTGTTGTCTTGTTCTGCCATTGTCACATTTCGATCACTTAATCTGAACTATCAACATCTTTTCTCCATCAGCACCCTACACCCACTAGTCCGACCTCCCCCAAACTATAACTTAAATGCTGCCCGCTCCACACTTCATGTCAGCTCTGATGAAGAGTCATCTAGACTCGCGGCATTAGCTTGCTCTTTCTCCACGGACACTGTCTGACCCACTGTTATCTCCAGTATTTGTTTGTTTTCAGTACAGGAGCAGAGGGACCTGGATGTTTATGGTATAGTTTGCTGAAGGTGGCAGGATAGATGGATATACAGTAAATCTGTATCTGGGCTTTATTCATAGGAAAATCAAGTAAAAGAGCAAGAACATGGAGGTTGTGGTAAATTTATGAAAGACTCATGTTAAATCTCAGCTAAAGATGGGCTACGGTGAGATTCGTGGTAGGATCAGCTGAGAGCGTGGTGATGCTTATCTCAATGTCAGGAGCATCTCTCTCCCACCTTTTATGATTTTGCCGTGCAGTAATGAGTCTCTCGCTGGGCTGTGGTGAGAGGCCAATTAAAGGGATTATAACTTGTTAAACGCCTTACTAACTCTCAACTTGCCTCATTAATATTCAACTTTCTGTCTTACCAAGTGCGCCGAATAAACACGATGCTGAGAAATCTCAACATGGCAATCTCAGCGGGTATGTGGTGGCTTCAGCTGGCCGCTGGCAGTGAGGAGCCGCCATATTACTGAACACAAAACAGCACTTCAGGGCACAATTCATGGCCACAAGCCACTTGCACCCCTCATCCACAAAGATTGGCACCTGGCGTTTACCAATCCCTGATCCCAGTCTGTATTTGTTTCCTTTGTGTGCACTTCTGCTGGCTCAGGTTTGGACTTGTCTGACTGCTTGCCTGTATGTGTTGTTCCCCTACTCAATAATGACAAGTTAGATGTGACCACTGGGCACTGGGAAAAGAATGGGCACTCAATCAGGGACTTCAGGTGGAATGTATCTAAAAGTAGGTAAAATATGTGGCCTGGTGATTAAGCAGCGATTTTGGTGAGATAACAGACTTAGATATGTGAAGGGGTATCAGCAATGCCAACTATGTACTGTGGCACCATGGCTTTGTAGTTGCTATTATGTTGCCAGTGAGGGGCAATGGCAGATTTCCGATGCTTTGTCGAGTGCGTAAATGGCATTGGCACAAGTGATGTCAGTCTTTCTGCAGTTGAATGCTGAGTGGTGACTTGTTATGCATGATAAGATGGGGCTAGAAATGGGCATCAGAAATGCCAATGGGGCAGGGTGAGTAGTTAATGAGGTGTATTTGGTAAAACATGACAAAGAATCTCACTAGGCTTTGCTGTGAGATTCCCTCCAAAAATCTTTATGCAACTTGCATTTTGCTAAACAGATGTAAAATTCAGCTCTGTATGCGTGGTGTGAATGCATTCGTGTGAGAAGAGAAGAAATATATAAACATGGTTTTAGTGTGAGAAGCTTCAGTAATGAGGACAGATTGGAGAGTTTGTGACTGTTCTTGGAGAGAAGAAGGCTTAGAGGAGATCTGATAGAAGTTTTCAAAATTATGAGTGATCATGAAGAGTAGATCATAGAATTATAGAACCCCTACAGTGCGAAACAAAGCCATTCAGCCCATCGTGTCATACTGACCCTCCAAAAAGCATCCCACCCAGACACAGCCCCTCACCCTAACCCTATAATCCTATAGTTACCATGGCTAATCCATCTATCCAGTACATCCCTGGACATTACAGGGCAATTTTGCATCGCCAATCCATCTAAGCTGCACATCTTTGGACTGTGGGAGGAAACTTGAGCACAGGGAGAACGTGCAAGCTCCACACAGACAGGTCCTGCTGAAACAGCTCCCACTTATAAAAGGATCGAGAAGGCAAATTTAAAGGGGTTTATAAATTTTGTTATGTTACAAAACTTAAATATCATAAAATATAATAAATACAAAATAGAAATATTATGTAACGTTTTCACATGGTGAATGGTTTGAGTCTGGAATGCATTGGTAGTGTGATACAGATAGAGTCAATTAAGGCCTTCAGAAGGGCATTGGATAATTATTTGGGTGGAAATAATAGGCGAGGGTCTGGGGAAAAGGCAGGAGAATGATGCAAAGTTACGGTGCTCATTTAGAGAATTAGTGCAGACATGATGGGCTATTTGGCCTCCCTTAGCAACACTTGGTGATTCTGGAAACATAACTATTGTTGCAAACAAATGACCAAAACTGGAAACCATGCAATAGCACTGAGATAATAATTAATCCATAACTCCCCACAGAATGTACCATCACCTGTCTCTCATTTTGCAATTCTCAAGCTGGAACCCTAGCTCTGTTATAGAATGAGATATAGCACAGAGATAGAGAATTCAAATATAAGGGAACTTCAAGGACCATAGCATCCAGTTTGGAAAAAAGACATGACAATTTGAAAAGACTGTCTCCAGAAGAAAAACTGGTTTTGCAGGCTTCACCAGGGATCTTAATGGTCAACTTTGGAACTTATAACTCTTTCACTTAAGAATTGTAATTGGTTTCAATTCCACCTCCCCTCATACTGTACAACATTCTGTTTGCTTAGATGGTAGTGTATGTATGGACGTGATATGCAATTGGGACAGATTTTACCTTCTAGTAAAGTTTGTACTTTCACTGAGAGAGTTTGCATAAAAAAAATGAACTACTTAATTTAGATTACCTCAAGTGATGAGGCAGGATTGCTTTCCTACAGTATGACATGTGGTGAAGTACATAAAGTCATACAGCATAGAAACAGACCCTTCGGTCCAACCAGTCCATGCTGAACATAATCCCAAACTGAACTAGTCCCACCTGCCTGCTCCTGGCCCATATCCATCTTAGCCTTTCCTGTTAATGTACTTATCCAAATGTCTTTTAAATATTGTAACTGTGCCTGTAACCACCACTTCCTCAGAAAGTTCATTCCACTTGGGAACCACCCTCTGTGTAAAAAGTTTGCCCCTCACCTTTTTTAAATCTTTCTCCTTTCATCTTAAAAATGTGCCACCTAGTCTTGAAATCCCTTATCCTAGGGAACGGCACCTACCACTAACCCTATCTACACCCCTCATGATTTTATAAATCTCTTTAAGGTCACCTCTCAATCTCCTATCCAGCCTCTCCTTATAACTCAAACCTTCCATATCCGGCAACATCCTTGTAAATCTCTTCTGAACTCTCTAACTTAATAATATCTATCCTAATATAGGGTGACCAAATTGGACACAAATTAAAAAGCACACCTTTTTTATAAATTCAAACTGCATTATACCAATCTCAGGAATGGAAAGACAGGAATTTATTCACCCCCTCAGAACTTGGTCATAACAATAGGTACATCTCAGCAAAATCGATGGGAACTTTATTTACCCCACGAACCCCACAGTTTTTGAGGGGGACAATCCCCACAGTGATGGTAGGAACTCACCTGGCAGTGCACTCACCAGAGTATGTGCATTAATTTGGTAAGGATTACCCAATTGCCGTGGGAATGATGGGATATTAGAGAGCGCAAGCTTGCTTTATTTTTGGCTGGCTGCTTCAGTCTTTGATTGGGGACAGGAGCTCTTGTACTCTGAAATAAATTTGAAAAGTGAGGTGCACTGGAGGTGAAAATGGCTCAGCGCAGAGTCTCATCAATACCTCAGAGAGCCAAGCTTCTTTGATCTTAGTGATCAAAGAGATTTTTAGTTCAGTGGAGACTACAGTAGGAGCTCTAAAGACTATCAAACATGTTTAACACATTTTCAGACTTCCATATAAAAAAACTCTATCAAAAGAAATGAAAATGAGTAGAATAAGAATTAGTTGAGATCAACTATGCAATAGCACTGAGACAATCATTGCAGAATATTACTTATTTGTGGAATTGCTATTATTTTAGAAATAGTCTTTTTTGATTTGTGTCTGACTGTAAATATATTTAAATCTTTATATTATTTCAAATACTTTTTTTAAAACTGCGTGCAATGAGAAGTAATGTCTAATTGCATAATAACTTGTAAATGTAAATACTGTTTTTATAGAGCAATTCAAGAGGCTGTCGTCTCTCTTGTTTCTAACTTGCACAAAGATGTGTAGCCACCATTCAAAAGGCAGAAATGAATACATTATGTATAATGATCAAAATGGAAAGAAGCTGGAAATCCAGATTACATTGCATTTTTACAAAAATGCTGTAACTTTGTTTTATTTTCATTTAAAATACTGTCTCTTCTTTTTGCCTAATGACATTGGGAACCAAGGACTCACCTGTTGCTATTAAAAGCTCTTTTGTCATACAAATTCAAAACTCATTTCTGTATGAAACGAGAGGTTCGTACAGAATAGACATGTGCGATGAACAGCATTTCCAGAGGTTTTCTCCTTTCATGCACGTTAGTTTCCATGGCAGCACAATACCTTTGCCTTACCCTGGGTGTGAAAGCAATTCATAAATTCAGTGCATGTAGTGTCTTATATTGCAGAGAATTAAAGGTTGCAATGAACATCAGTATTAAAAAAAAACAGTATTTTTTTTCTTTGTATTTGCAGACTGCTTGTGTTGTTCAGCACTCCCTAACCAACAGACTTTTGCAGTGCTGCTTGAGCAGCTTACTACAAGTGATGAAGGACAAAGCTCAGTATGTTCATGGGAAGTGTTGAACTTCCTGCCTAGGAATGAAAGCTGACCTCTAGTGAAGTTACAGATGTATGGAAAAGGTTTCTTCTATGTGCAATATGCAATGGAGTCTTAAATGTATGTGCAACTCCTGTTGGAATATCAAAACACTGTTGCACTGCAGAGCAGATCTGAAAATTTGACATCGATGCATGATTTTCAGTTTGAGTACTGCCATCTCAACAATCAAGAACAAGGAAGATACATTTGCCTTTGCAGTGCAGGAAACAAAACTACCATGCTGTGCACAGTAAGCTAGGAGAGAGTGAGGACTGCAGATGCTGGAGACCAGAGTTGAAAATTGAAGGGCTTATGCCTGAAACGTCGATTCTCCTGCTCCTCGGATGCTGCCTGGCCTGCTGTGTTTTTCCAGCACCACATTTTTCAACTGTGCACAGTAAGCGCCCACAAGGAGCGATGAAACAAGTAATCGGGATGCTGTACAACACAAGCAGTCTTAGGTGTGGCTTGTCTAAGTATTGGGTAGAACACATCCTATTTCACTTTGAAGACCAGTGCAATCTTTTACATCCACCTAAGAGACAGGGCCCTCAGTTTAATGCCTCATTTGAAAGGTAATGTCACATCCTGAGTGCCACCCTGCAGGGTCAGCCCAGCGATTACATGTTCCAGAATCTGGAGTGGGTCCTGAAACTATGATCTTCCAACTCAATGGCAAGATTATTACTACTAAACCAAGGCTGACTCAGACGTGTGAGTAACACCTGTGTTTAGGTGTTTTGTAGAGAAAAATAAGGTGCATGGTTTGATTCCAAAGATGTCTTTAATAACAGAGCAGATCTCTGCCAGATAGAGCTTTGGAGCAGATGCCTCTACCCCTTTTGAATGTAGTAAATACTATTTCAATCTTTTGACAGATTAAAGGGAATAAAGGAACAATAAAAGAAAAGAAATGTTCTCTGACAAGAATGTAACCAATTCCAGGAAATAACCAAACTGCTCTAAAGGGTAGGTAAAGCTTAAAGTAGCAGTTTCTGCTACTCCCACACTACATTTTTCAATGTTCCTCTACCAGGAATAAGACAAAAGCAGCAAGTCACACTTTAACATAAATACACAGAAGTGTAAATATATTGTTAATCACACGCTACTTAGGAAAATAATACGGGGTTGTGTGACACAAAATTAAATAAAACATGCAGCACTGAAACAAACCATTCAACCCAACAAGTCTCTGCTGGTATAATCCCAGAAATTGCTGGAGAATCTCAGCTGGGCTGTGGATAGAGAAACAGAGTTAACATTTTGAGTCTGGTATGACTTCTTCAGAACCAAAGATGTGTCATATTGGACTCAAAACATTAACTCTGTTCCTCTCTCCACAAATGCTGCCAGACTTGTTGAGTTTCTCCAGCTTTCTCTGTGTTGGTTTCAAATTTCCAGCAGCCCCATTATTTTACTTTATTTAAATCTGTGCTTGTAATTGCATTTCATACCAGTCTTCTCTCAGTTGACCTGATCAGTATCAGAATACTTGAATTTAATTGCACTGATGCTAATTTTAAATACATAGAATCCCTACAGTGTGGAAACAGGCCATTTTTGCCAACAAGTCCACACTGACCCTCCAAAGAGTATCCTATTACCCTATTACTCTACAGTTCCCCTGACTAACGCACCTAACCTACACCGTTCCTGAACAGCATAGACAATTTAGCATGGCCAAACTCACTTTATCTGCACATCTTTGGACTGTGGGAAGAAACTGGAGCACTCAGAGGAAACCTATGCAGACACAGGGCGAATGTGCAAATTCCACACAGACAGGTGCCCGAGGCTGGAATTCAATCTGGGTCCCTGGCACTGTGAGACAGCAGTGCTAACCACTGAGCCATGTGGTGCCTGTTTGTACATGACAGACAACAATGTGTAGTTAACCACTATTTTATCTTAAAGTCTGCCATGGATCAAACACAATCAGAATTTTACTTGTGTCTTATTTTAAGACCACTAAGAGTGGGAAAAGTGTTAACTCCCTGAAATTAAAATGATATACCATAATTGGTCAGGACAATTTCTATTTACCCGCTGATGATATATGGTAGCATCAGAAGAAAAATTGCACCCGTAAATTTAGTAGCTGCCCATTTTGTGTTGTAATATGTGATTTGCGTAGAAAACTTTCCATAAAACAGTCATGAGGACATTCCCAAGCTTAGAAATACAGTGGAGGATGACATTTTTACTGTGTGCTCTTTGGCAGATTATTTCTTTTCTCCTTTACAGGAGGAGAGAAATGACATTGGTACTTGTGTTAGGTCTAATGATTGTTGTGATTATAAACTGCTATCATGCAGTTAAGTAGGATTTTTCACAACTAAGGAAACAAAATAACTAAAGGTATATGATTTTAAAGAATTTGACATGTGCTTCGAGCCTATAGTGAATGCTGGTAAAATTTTATTAGTGCCTGCCATTTCAAAAGTTAAGCAAAGACATTTTAAATTAACCTGTACAGAGATATTATGACACACCATTGAAACCAGGCCTTCTGGCAGAGCAAAAGGGACACCATCACTGCACCACAAGAGCCCCTGTATGAGTCATGTCTATACTTCCATTTATTACTTGTAGTCAATAACTTACAAGTTGGTGTATGTAGATTAAATGAACATGCCTCCTTGTGGAGGATATCATCAATGCAGACAAGTGCTCTGGTTATTCTAATGTTTACAATATACAGGGACTGTGATAATTTATTTTTTACTTTGTGGATGTGGGCATCACTGACTAGCCCAGAATTTATTCCTCATCCCTAATTACCCAGATGGCTGTTAAGCATCAACAACGTTGTTGGAGTCACACATAGATCAGACCATGCCAAGGATGGCAGATTTCTTTCCATTAAGGACATGAGTAAGCCAGACGGGTTTTTACAACAATCAACAGTGGTTGCATGGTCACCATTGGGCAAGTGTTTAATTCCAGACTTTTATCAAATTCAAATTTCATCATCTGCCATGGTGGGTCTCAAACCCATGTTCCAAAAACAATAGAATTAACATGTCAAGTCCAATATGACTTCTTCAAAACTGTATACTGAATTTAAAATGTTAACTGTCTCTTTCTTCATAGATTCTGCTAGACCTGCTGAGTTTCTCCAGCATTCTCTGCTTTGATTTCCAGTATTTTGCCTTTTTACCCCAAAACCATAGCTTCTGTGACAAATGAGTGACATTGTCTTAACCAACTCCACACTGAAGCATTAAATAACAGTTCCGCTAGCAATATTAAAAATATACAAGTTATAAAAGTCTGTCGGAACAGAAAATTGATTATTGGTGGAATCACTGCATGGGCAATAAAAGACTTTGATTTCCTTACAATTGGGTTCTGGTGCCTGGTTTCACTTTGTGCATGCACAAGGTGTTGGGAAAGATAAATGATCAGAATGGTACCTAACTTTATTAAGGTTCGCTTCAAGAATTGGACTACTTGGTTTACAGAAATTCCAAACTAAATTTAAGATTTTTAAATGGAATTTTAAAAGGGATTGGATGGGTTATTAAAGAGAAGTGCAACTGTAGAACCAGAGGAACTACTTTTAGGCAATCTCTCTTCTTTTCACAGAGAGTCCCTGCTTTAAATGGAAGACATGTTCATTGTCCTAAACTCCTTAAAATTAAATGGCAAGGTCACAAGCTGCAATTACCCCTCCAAGCCGTTTACCCATGCTGACTTGGAGAAATATTGCCCTTTCTTCAGTGTTGCTGGATCCTGGAATTCCCTCCTTAAGGGCATTGTAGGTCTCCCTGTAGAAGGTGGAATGCAGCAATTCAAGGTGGCAATTCACCAGCACCATCTGAAGGGCAACGAGGGATGGGCAATAAATGCTGGCTCAGCCAGCGACACCCACATCCCACAAGTGAATAATAAAACAAAACACTTTTTATGAGCAAAGGCATGACTGGTGAAAGAGGTTTACTTTGTAGTTATTTATAGCTATTGAGGAATAACGGGCTTTGCAGTCACAACAGTTATTTTAGGGAGACTTTTTTCTGTTTGGTGATTGTGTGGTTGAGTGATTGGTGTGTGATATCGTACCACACCTGGAGGGAGTTACCTAGTTCAGTTTGAGTAGGGCCCTGTTATGGTTCAGTGGTAGTATTCTAACCCCCTGGTTCAAGTCCCACCTGCTCCAGAGGTGTGTCTCTGAACAGGTTAAGAAAAATATATAATGGAACTCAGTGCCTTTTTTTTGTATGTGTCAATAATATGTATATGTAAGTATCCACCATTATATAAAAGCACTGCATTTTCTCTGTTAAAGCCAGACAATTGCCAATGAGTTGTGATCCATGTCTGAAATGGAATTCATTGTTTTCCAGTGTGGAACGATATTGTTCTTCAGCTCAGGTGATGGAAAAGGTGAGCAGTGCAGTACTACATCTCCTGCTCTGGAGTGTAATCCAAGACTACTATATATGGAACAGTATTTGTACAGCAGAGCTTGGTAAGTAGGGTCATCAATTGTAGCTGTTACCTGGAAACTGTCAGTGAAAGAAAGAAAATCATGGTGTTGTTCAGAGAAACCAATCAGAGAGGATCAAGGAACCAGATTTTTGAATATATCAAACTGATGACTCTGCATTATTTTAGCAAACGTATTTATTATCTCTTAACAAAAATATCCTGATAATAACCTTTACAGCATTATTTGCTAACCTACCAGTTATGTAAATAAGCTCATTAGAATGAATATCAACAACGTTTTCCATTCTCACAGATTTCTCAATCAATAGTTTTCTGTATTACTGTATATACTGAAATCGCTAAATATGATAGGAAAATGATCAGCAACTTGTAGGGGTGGCACGATGGCTCAGTAGATATCACTGCTGTCTCACAGCACCAGGGTCCCAGGTTCGATTCCAGCCTCAGGCGACTGACCGTGTGGAGTTTGCACATTCTCCCTGTGTCTGCGTACGTCTCCTCCGGGTGCTCTGGTTTCCTCCCACAGTCACAAAGATGTGCAATTTAGGTGAGTTAGCCATGCTAAATTGCCCATAGTGTTAGGTACATTAGTCAGAGGGAAATGGGTCTGGGTGGGTTACTCTTCGGAGGGTTGGTGTGGACTGGTTGGGCTAAAGGGCCTGTTTCCACACTGTAGGGAATCTAATCTAGTATTAAAGGAGGGCACCTAAGCTAGAATCATGGTGACAAACATGATCCTCAAAGATTTCACTATAAGTTGAATATGGTAGATCTTCCTTTTTTGATGAGAAATCAAAATCAAATCAAGACTAAGCAGATTTTGGGCAGGCCTTGCACCTGTCAATCTGCCCCTAAGAGCTGACAGCCAGTGAAATGGCCTATTTTGCAGGCCCTGGGAAGGGAATGGAGGACTGGGTTGGAAAGCTGTGGTGAATGGAGCAGCTGAAGGCTCGAACATGGGGGTGGCTTTCATTGGGTACGAACAAGGAAGCATCCTTCCCCAAGGGTAACGAGGCCACATGGTAGATGACCTGCGTATCTCCCACCATTGGTAAAATGCCAGAGGTGATTGGAGAAATCCCATTACGTCAATATTCATTTGGCCATTTAAAAGCCTCAAGGTCATCTGCCAAGGAACCAA
Organism: Chiloscyllium plagiosum; assembly: GCF_004010195.1. NCBI lineage: Eukaryota > Metazoa > Chordata > Chondrichthyes > Orectolobiformes > Hemiscylliidae > Chiloscyllium > Chiloscyllium plagiosum. The sequence goes on from NC_057739.1 coordinate 23,345,880, forward strand.
TACCCCCTGCCCATCCCCACCCCCAACCCACCGACCAGCCCACTCCTGAGGTGGGTGGAAAATCCCATCCAGGGATTCATAAAATTACATAATCTCATATTGACAATGTATCTTGGTGTGCTAGTTGCTGAACTTTGTATTACAATAATGATTTTAACTAGGATTTATTGCCAGTGGGAAAAGCCACTGGATCAATTAGAGTCATAGAGTCGTAGATATGTACAGCATGGAAACAGACCCTTCGGTCCAACCCGTCCATGCCAACCAGATATCCTGACCTAATCTAGTCCCACCTGCCAGCATCCGGCCCATATCCCTCCAAACCCTTCCTATTCATATACCCATCCAAATGCCTCTTAAATGTTGCAATTGTACCAGCCTCCACCACTTAGCTCAAATCCTCCAACCCTGGCAACATCCTTGTATATCTTTTCTGAACCCTTTCCAGTTTCACAACATCTTTCCGATAGGAAGGAGACCAGAATTGCATACAATATTCCAACGGTGGCCTAACCAATGTCCTGTACAGCTGCAGCATGACTTCCCAACTCCTGTACTCAATACTCTGACCAATAAAGGAAAGCATACCAAACGCCTTCTTCACTATCCTATCTACCTGCGACTCCACTTTCAAGGAGCTATGAACCTGCACTCCAAGGTCTCTTTGTTCAGCAACCCTCCCAAGGACCTTACCTTTAAGTGTATATGTCCTGCTAAGATTTGCTTTCCCAAAATGCAGCACCTTGCATTTATCTGAATGAAACTGCATCTGCCACTTCTCTGCCCATCAGCCCATCTGGTCAAAATCCTGTTGTAATCTGAGGTAACCCTCTTTGCTGTCCACTACACCTCCAATTTTGGTACTAACTGTACCGCTTATGCTTGCATCCAAATCATTTATGTAAATGACATAAAGTAGTGGACCCAGCACCGATGCTTATGGTATTCCACTGGTCACAGGCCTCCAGTCTGAAAAACTACCTTCCACCACCACCCTCTGTCTCACCAACGGCAAGTCTTTCCACACAGAAAGCCAGTGTTGTCATGGTAATGCCAGTGAACTGTGAATTGAGAACCCCAGGCTAATGTCCTGGAGATAGAAGATCAGATCTCCCCGGCACATCATTAAATATTTCAATTCTGAAAAGGTATGGAATGAGAAGCTGGTCTCATGGTGAACGTGTAACGATTTGCGGATCGCATTACGGAAGGCAGTATGTCTGAACTGGTCTAGCTTATATGTGATTCCAGACTCTCAGCAATGTGGTTGACACTTATTTGTGCTTTGACAGAGCCTACAGGGCAATTAGGAATGGGCATCAAATGCCCACCTTTGCCAAGGACACCAATTCCCTTCAATAAATATTATTTTTTAAAAAGTCACCAAGTTCTTCTGTGCACTGGCCAAAATTCCTCCTTCAGTCATCACAGAGCCTCCTAAGAACAAAAACACAAATTATTTGAGCACTCAGAGGGTGGTTGCGGCCTACTGGAGTGATCGAACCCACCTGGAAACTTTCCTTGGGGTGACTCTGTTCAGTGCATTAACCGACCTATACTGAGGGATGTCGGGAGGTAGAGTCGCAGTGATAGTGGAAGTCCAATTGCTTAGTTTTGGCTGCAGAGAGGAGACTGCTACCTTCTCTGTCCTCTCATTACTTCCTGAGTGGGGTTGACACTCGTGACAGATGTTCCCAAGGAGATAGACACTCTTGCCTTTCTCAGAACTCTTATTTGAATGGAGGTTCTTGGACAGGTGCTGCTACTTTCTCCTGGAGATGGTCTGATGGCTGTGCTCTCCTCTGGCCCTGGGATTGTTGGAGAGTGATCTGAGGGAGTGGCAGTGCTGCAGCAAGCTTGGTGTTGGAGGTGAAATGGATTTCTTTGGCTGTGACAAAGTAAAGTTTGAACAAGTGTAAACTGGTAGCTGAGCTTCATACACTCTAACAGTGACTATACTTACAAAGCACCTTGCTGGCTATTGACTGATTTGGGACACTCTGAAGACATGAAAAGTGTGGTATTGTAAGAGGCCTTTCATCTGCTTTGTGGTTCTTCTTCCCTTACCTTCCCATTGTCTTTTGGGGGACCCAAGACTTTCCAATCTGTGGCCTTGTGCTGGAACATACTCCCTTAAATCATGGAGCTAGAGCTTGTCATAGAATCCCTACAGTGCAGATAGAGGCCATTCAGTCCATCAAATCTGCACTGACCCTCCAAAGAGCATCCCACCCAGATTCCTATCCTATCTTTGTAACCCCACATTTCCCATGGCTAACCCACCTAGCATGCACATTCCTGAACACTGGGCAATTTCCCATGGCCAATCCACCTGACCTACACATCTTTCAATTGGTGGAGGAAACCGGAGCACCTGGTGGAAACCCACACAGACAAAGAGAGAATGTGCAAACTCCACACAGTCAGTCACCCAAGGGTGGAATATATATATACTATATATATATAGTTAACTTTGTTGTCATTTCTTCCAATCTTACCTTTCTATTTATAACATTAAAAAAATCTCATGGACTGGAACAAAAATAGCACAATTCTCGTAACACTGGAAATACCTCTTCCCTGCAAACGTACCGTTGTGTTGTCCACTTGGTTCGTCGAGCATCTCCAGTGATAATAGTTTGGTTTAGGGATGTGTAGGTTAGATGCATTAGTCAGGGGAAAATATTGGATAGGGGAATGGGTCTGGATGGATTACTCTTTGGAGGGTCGGTGTGGACTTGTTGGGCCGAAGGGTCTGTTTCCACACTGCACGGATTCCACAGAAAATTAATCTAGATTAGATTAGATTAGATTACAGTGTGGAAACAGGCCCTTCGGCCCAACAAGTCCACACCGACCCGCCGAAGCGAAACCCACCCATACCCCTACATTTACCCCTTACCTAACACTACGGGCAATTTAGTATGGCCAATTCACCTAACCTGCACATCTTTGGACTGTGGGAGGAAACCGGAGCACCCGGAGGAAACCCACGCAGACACGGGGAGAACGTACAAACTCCACACAGTCAGTCGCCTGAGTCGGGAATTGAACCCGGGTCTCTGGCGCTGCGAGGCAGCAGTGCTAACCACTGTGCCACCGTGCCGCCCACATCTAAAAATGAACTAACTCATACTTCACCATTGTTGAATTTCTATTTTCTTCATTTCTGGATTAAAGATAACAACTTGTAACAATGAGGCCTAAAGTTCCAACTGGAAGCAGCCTGACTTCAAACCTGAAAAGATAACATTGGTACAGACAAAATTTAAATTTAATATTAATCTTGCTCTCTGTGCACCTTTTCTGCAGCTGTAACGTTGTATTCTTCACTCTGTTCTATTGTCCTAATGCACCTTGTATGGTATGATCTGCCTGTAATGCACATGAAACAAAACTTTTCACAGTACCTAGGTACGTGTGACAAGAAGACATCAAATCAAATCAACAGAAGTAGTGTGTTGAAAGCTTTGCAATTCTGACAGAACTTGCTGTCATTCATATCGTAGAGGAATGTAAGAACTCTAGAGATTTAAAGATCTCAACAAGGGTAGTCTCATTAAAAATGGATTTAATATGAGTGAGGGTTCTTCAAAAAATGATCAATTCTGAATCCAGTTGAGGTGAGAATTTGATAAACCTCAGCATGGCTAAAACCACAATGCAGGCAAGCCTCTAATAATACTTAAAAATTAATTATTTCGGCATCAGTGGACATTCTACAGGGAATGGAAAATTCATGGTTTAAAATGGACAAGAAGCAGAACTTTAATGGTAATATGTTCTTCTGATTAGAAGTGTATTCTCTTCATAATAATTTTTAAATTTCTTAAATTTTGCCAGTACTGTGTTCACTAGTGTATGCACTTACATTCCTGTTTAATAACTCCTTGAAACCTAATCACGTTATAGTATATCACTGCAATTGCCAATCATTCAGCTCCTAAAACAATCTACTATAATCATTTTTTTTTCATTTTATAGCAATCGCATATACCAGAACACACTGAATTTTACAGGACCAAAGCAGGCCATTTGGTCCATCAGCTCTATGTTGGTTGTTTATGCTTCACATAGATCAGTTCAATGTTATTATGCCTTGTAGATGTTTCTTATTCATTCAGAGGATGTGGGCACCGCTGATTGGGTGGACATTTGTTGCCCATTTTAGTTTCCCACAGGTCAGTTAAGAGTCAGCCACATTGCTGTGTGTCTGGAGTCATAGGGAGACAAGACCAGGTAAGGATGACATATTCCTTCCCTAAAGGTCATTAGTGAACCAGATGGGTTTTCCCAACAATCGACAATGGTTTTATGGTCATCATCAGATGCTTAATTCCAGATTTTTAGAAATTGAATTCAAATTCCACCATTTGCCATGGCAGGATTCAAACATAGGCCTCCAAAACATTACCTAGATCTCTGGAGTAATCATCTTGTGATAAAACCACTAGAATATTCCTTCTTCTAAAATTACTAATGCACTTTGAGGGCTCTTATAATACAGTGATAATGTCCAAACCTGTGAGATGGAAGGCCTGGATTCAAGGCCCATCTGCTCCAGAGATATGCCATTACACTTCTGAACAGGTTGAATAAAAAAAAGCTTGAGAATCTCTGTCTTGCAAACCAATGGAGAACTGAAACATAAAGGAGAAAAATCCGTGTTATTAGAGCAGATGGTGAGAATAATTGCTATTTCTTATAGAGAGTCAGTACAAGCATGATGGGCTGAATGCCTTCCTTCTGTGCTGACTGGTTCTATCTAATTATGTTGTTCTGGCCAACTGATTTGAGGAGCTACTGAAGATTTTTTTGAAGTTGCAAATGTTGACAGGTGTGGGAAGCTTGGTCAAAATTGAAATAAGGTAGCAAATTGTTGCTGCTTTAATATTGTTTTATATTTTCTCATTGTTACTTGTGAAGTTCAATGTAAGGAGTGCTTTGAAAGCTTCACTGGAAGATTCAATTGTGAGTTAAGCTGGAAGGGTGTCAGTTGGATAACAGATCAGATGTGGAGGTTGGACAAGCAATTGACTCTCGTTTCATCTCACATTAGCATTTGGTAAAGCACTTTGCATCAAAGACAAACACTTATCTTTTGGACAATCACAACATAGGGAGAAAAAGCAGTTGAAACAATTTGATCAGAAGCAAGCTCGTTAGTTCACAGATCGCATCTCAGATTAATTCTCTCATTTATTTTTTGTAAGATGTGAAAGCCCTAAAAAGTAATAGATTTATGTGACTTGACAGTTGCCTGGAAACCCTAAGCTTTGCAGTCTATCATGTTCATGCTCAGGAAAAAAAAACAGGTTGACCTCTCTTCAGAAATTTGCTAAATTTTTCTAAATATTTCAAGAGATCGGAATAACTTCAGCTAATGATGATCCTCTCATCTACTTTTAGTGAAATTGAGAAGTAATCTGATGAGTTTTCATGTTTCTCTTGAATAGACCCAGATATTATCTGTAGTTAAAAATCATCTGGCTTATGAATCAGAAACAGATAAACTGTTAACAGTTGTTACAAATTTTAGATTTTATAGGATTGTTATGCCTTGGGACTGTGTGCTTTTAATTTAGGATAAAATGGAGAAGCAAATGGGATTCCGTGAACTGTTCTGGATGTTGCTGACAGCAAACCTGGGCTGGTGTGGATGTTAAAGATTAAAGAGGAGCCCAGGTTGTTTTACTGGCAAACTGTTCACACTTGGAAGCAACAACCAAATCCTTTGTTCTGACTGGGCTGTTGGTCTCCACACTTGGAGGAAGATGTAAGGAGATATCAGGTTTTGAAAATGGTTATGCTTTAAACTTCCCATTTAGATTCAAGATAGAATGAAGTTGGGAATTTACAGAGTAGCTAATAGACATTTCGACCGAATATAATGTTTATGTGATTCATGTTGCCAATGGAATGGGCCTTTTTGAGAGAAGAAGTCTACGGAGAGTCATTGTGGGATTGGCTTATAGGTTGTTTTCTTGAACTGTCAGTGAACCTTGTAGTTCATTTGTCTGAATCTAAGAGTGCGAGGTGTCTAAGTGATAGGAGCAGCAAGATTTTATGTTTCACTATGCAAGAATACAGAATGAGCTGTTATAATCACAGTTGATGTTATTATTGGATAAGCGATTACCAGACTGAAATTTGGCTTGATAGATCATAGTTTTTTTTATTTAACAAGGTGGTCTTTCGCTGAAATGGAAGCACAGAATGGTCTGGTTTCACCAGTAAGACAGAAGTTATTACACAAAAAAAAGATAAAATGGAATAAACAAGCCTATTTATGTATAACCCAATTTAATAAACTGAAAACACATGATAAGTATAGTCCTTTCTGTTCAAACACCATCAGATTACAGTACTCAAATACCAGAGGAGATTTCCTTTTCTAACATATCTAGAGGTTTGACTTAATTTTTTCATAGAATTCCCTGTCTCAAGAGTTTGATAGCTTCTTACTTGATTATTCACACAACTGAGCTTAGACTTTCTCAGCTTTGAATAATCTATTCAGAGTTCTAACCAAATATTTCTGGTCTGGAACATTCAAATTAAAGTCCTTAACGTAAAGTAAATTATTTTGTCACTCTTCTGAATGAACCCCTTTTTCTAGGGGAAACGTTTCATATCTCACATTTCACCAGGATTTGTGAAAGCTGAAAGCAAAAATTCCCAATCTATGGGTTTTCTCTGAAGCAAAAAAATCCCCAATTCTTCTAACTGAAAGCAAACTACTGCTGTTCAATGTTTGCTCTATCTGCTCATAAAAATCTCCCAATGCAAACAAATTCCCATTAACATCCAGTAATTCCCTTTCTCATGTTAGTTTAAAAACAATCCTCAGCTGCAGAATTACAGACAAGTTAATCATTAACATCCCTCATACACGCAGACCAAAGACCACATGCTACCAGTTCAAATTCCAAACTTTGAAACAAATTATATTAATGCAAAAATATTTATTTATATCTCATGCACATTATATTACAGAGCACTTGCTCCAATTGAAGAGTTTAGGTTTGTGAGGATTTAAAAGAGTCTCGAAGATTTTGTAGCTTTGGTCAGGGGGAAGGAATCTACAATGTAACCCTCTCAAAGCAGCCGGTTTGGGGATTAAGTGTTTTCTGACTGGAAAAGAAAAAGACAAGAAGCAAACTCTCAGAGTGCAAGAAACATTTTGGGCTGTTTCTGGCATGATTGTGTCTATTTAAAGACAGAGTAAAGTATATCTGTGAAAGTAAAGTCATTTTAAAAGTAGTTAAGAAGAAAGCTACGTACGGAAATAGTGTTTAAGTCAAGAAAAGTTATTAACTTCAAAACTGCCATGCAAATACCTTAACGTGGTCACTGGGAATTTGAATTTATTTTTAAGGAAATCGGTCAGTCCATGAATCATAACACAGCAAAGTTCGAAATTCCAATCTCTGAACCCCAGGTACGTGGCTGTAAGATGAATGTTCAACTTTGCTTCTTTTAAAAAGCCATGTTTGACCCTTTTTTCAGTGATGTTATCCTCTGCTCCACCTGAAAAGATGATGGTTCAGAAGTTCTGGGAACGGGGTGTATTAGGTTCAGAAGACAGCCAAATGGGGAGAAGGAAGTCCCTAAGAACTAAATCAGTACTGAATCAACCTATATTTCCAAAGTGCACCTCATAAAAATTGTTTCAAAAGTGACATTTACATGATTTCAGGTGGAAGTGGAAGGGAAATTAAATACAAATGTTGTGGAGCAATCAATTAAAAGATGTCAATTAATGCCAGGTTTCCTGGAGTGCAATTCAGATATTGCACTCCAGTGTAAAATGTTTTTCAACATATCCCATTTCTACATCCCCATGAAGGTTGAAAGCAGCAATATGTTTCAAGGACCACAGAAAGCAATCAAACATGAATTAGGACAGCATTCAAAGCACAAAAGCAAATCCCTCAGCAAAACACATTCACCCTCCGTAATAGGTTTAAAAATATAGTCAGCCCAGCCACTTAGGGACAATAGTAATAAGACTATACAATGTAAGAGGTCTTTCCATCTACAAACATTGAAAATAAAAATGCATCTTTCCAGTACTCCATAGAAATCTCAACCTAGATCATTGAGCCTTCCTGCCACCACTTCAGTGCTACAACAGAATGAAGAAGCTTTTTATTATTTACACAGATTTTAGCCCTGTATAAAAACTCAAACACAAACAATTTTCTTAGTTAAACCTGGAAGTCTTGTTATGACCCCTGTAATGATCAATAACTTCATAAAAATAATGAATTTCCTTAATGACCAATGGGAATAACCCAAGGTCAAGGGTTTTCATTTTAATACTGTTAATTAAACTGCTAAAATCAGTATAGATCTGCCATTACTTAACAGTCAACTAATGACCAAACTAAAGAAAAGATGCTATTGAATTAACTAGCCATTGCAATTCAACTCTACAACATGCTCACTTTTCCCCATCATACCGGGTCAAAATTTCAGGTGTCCTTTGAAATTGTTGTTCTCAGCCTGAGTTTCCAAGATCCACTTTTCACCACTTTGGTCACTTCCGGTTTACTAAATCTTCAAGAGCCCAGTATATTCTATTTCCTTGTTCTCAAATGGAAAACAAACTCTCATTAGCATCCTTTATTTGGATGTTAGCAGAAAAAAACAGTATTTTCTTCCCTGTCTTTCTGCTTCTCAGAAAGCATCTATCCTTTATTTCTGTCAATCTCTGAGTAAAAGATGTGAAAACTGTCAGGTGGCATTTTAATAAGTTGTTGCTTAGTTTTCTCCCCATAGCAACCAGATCACATGGGCATGTTTCTGGACATGCATTTGTCATGACTCCACCATTCCATTTTCCATTGTGTTCTATTTCACCTTAATAGAAAGGAAGTTTCTTAAAACATAACCATTTTCTCACGACCAGTTCCCAGAACAATCTACAACAGGTGGAAGCAGAGATGACAAATAGTTTTGTGCAGTGCTAACCACTGTGCCACCGTGCCGCCCACTAGGAAGTTTCTTAAAACATAACCATTTTCTCACGACCAGTTCCCAGAACAATCTACAACAGGTGGAAGCAGAGATGACAAATAGTTTTGTGTAGAATTTACAGCACAGATACAGGCCATTCACCTAACTAGTACATCACCACACAAGCTTTGTGCCACCTGAATAGGATATCCTTCCTTTAGAAATCTGTAGTTCAGCTTATCCTTATCTTTGAAATCAGAAACTGAGTGAAAGGAGTGAACAAATTATGAGTGATTATTACTTAATGGTATATTAAAACATCACCTTAAGGCTGTGGCTATATTATTTATCATTTTGTATTGTGCATGGTTAATTAGATGCCCAGTTTAATAATTAATTAGTGACTCAGTGACTGATTTTGGGAAGTTGTATAGGTAGAATAGAATAGTTGGAACTAATCATTTAATAGTAGTTACTGCCGTTCAGAATATTCCCGGAGGGTGCACTTCCCATCACTATTCTGGGTTCTTTCCATAATGTGGATATGACAGCCAATTGAATGTTAGAGCCTTATCTGCAGTAGGACAACAATTTACCTTGACGATCTGATATTGTGAAAAACCATAGTAATTCAACAGCTCACAAAAGTATTCCATATCTGAAGAAAGTAAAATGGAAATTTTGAATGTGTTGCACATATTAAGGAAAAAAAAAGCATTTTGATAGCAAAGTAAAGCCATTAGCTGTAAGGAAACTGGTACAATTAACAGATAAATTAGGCAATTTCTGCTTGGCTTTGCACAGAGTACAACTATACCTGCCAACTACATGCACATACACAGAACGTTGGTGTCAAGTCAAGAAAATACATGTTATATACACACACAGATACCTTTTAAGGCACAAAATTGATTTCACTTAGACTTTAATACTTACTGTATGGTAGGTTTTCAGTGTTGGAAAAGTTTCCCATTACAGTTCATATTAGCAATGTATTAATAGGAAGTGGCCTTTCATTCTAAGCGCTGGGTCAATTTCAGTTCCACTTTCAACTCAATTACTGAGTTTGAGAGAGCCATCTAAAGCTTTGCTAGTCCTCAATAACCACAAGATCCATTCCAGGCACAAATTTGTTTCAATGTGTTTGACAGAATTTATTAAGTTTATCATAAATCCATAGACTGTGGAAGCAGGTCATCTGGCCCATCGATTCCACTCTGACCCTCCAAGCAGCTTCTGACCCAGACCTACCCCTCTACCCTATATTTCTCATGCCTAATCTACCTAACCTACACATTCCTGGACACTAAGGACAATTTAGCATTGCCAATCCACCAAACCTGCACATGTTTGGCTTGTGGGAGGAAACCAGAGCACCCGAAGGAAACCCATGCAGATTTGGGGAGAATGTGTTATCTCCACACAGGTAATCATCCGAAGATGGGTTTGACCCCAGGTCCCTGGCACTGTGAGGCAGCAGTGCTAACTGCTGAGCCATAGTGCCACCCCATTGGGTGTTATTTATTTATCTCCATAAATATTATTCAGTAAAGCAATAGTTTTTCAGTTGATCAACTAGGGATACCATCTGGAGAAACTGGTTGATTGGGTGCTTGTCTCCTGGTATGATTCCTGATGAAGGGCTTTTGCCTGAAACATTTTCCTGCTTCTCTGATGCTGCCTGACCTGCTGAGTTTTTCCAGCACCACACTCTTGACTCCTGCTGTGTTGTGTTGCTGAAGTCCTCCTCTGTGTCTGCTCATCCATTTTTGCGCAATGACCCATTATGAGTCATCACTTATTAACTCTAGGTAGCCATTACATAATCAGGGACATCCTGAACTCCAGTTGGTTTGCAAGCACACAGACAACTCTTGATTAATCCCAGACTCGGTTAAGCAGTGTATGCTTCATTCCTCGTTGGTTTCTTTAAAAATAATGATCATCTTATTGCTATCACTTCCTCTAATCTCCTTATGTGTTCAGTAGAACATCAATGACATTCCTTTTATGACGACTTTACTGTATCAAGTTGATAATGTTTTACGTCTTCACTGATAATGTGACACAGAAGTAAATATTTATGTTGTTCTGAAGCCCGAAGTATTTATTGAATTTTTTCATACTTTTAATTCCAAAATAAGTTGTTTTTAAAAGAAGGACTGTGAAAAGCAAAACTGTGACTGTGGATTTAAATTCACAACTCGCTGGCAAAGTCCTGTGTGGAACATATGGATTGTTGCATGTGTAAATTGCCAGGGAAACTTTAAACAGAGAATCTTAATAAGAAGGAATACAATTCCCCCCACTCCTGGCCAGCAGAAAACTACCCCTGCAGATTATGTTCTGCAGATTATGTTACCACAGACAGAATTTGTATTTTTATCTTAAAATAGTAGACAAGGACGAGAGTTAAAAAGCCAGTTCAACTCTATTGAAGTGACTGTTGGAACTCAATGCTTTTGTGTCTACCATTTACGTTCAAGCATTATTTTGCTGAAAAGGTTAACAGAACTATCCCCGAGTCACATGTGTTGCAGGTAAAGACTTCTCTCACTCTGAGTCCTGGACGTCAGCAAGATAGCAGCCAGACAAAAGGGAAGACCCCATTGTCATTCGGATTGCTGCCTTCTAGTTAAAAAAAGGAATCAGGCCAAAGGAACTTCAATCAGCTTACAAAACCAATAAATCAAAAATCACATTTGCAGTAACCTCCTGCAATTTTCAACTGTTTCCCACACTTTGATCAATTCAAAGACTGTGCCATGTACTTTTTCCAACATTTTTTTGGATTTATTTCTCATATCTAATCTGTATGTATGTGTATTATGTTACTAATTGTTCACCTGTGTAGTAATTAATAAACTCACTATTTTAATTAATTCTTTTGTAAATTCAAATTAGTTAAATTGGCTCCTTTTAAAACATAATTTTATTTAAGTCTGAGAGAATTGTATGCACAAGGCAGGAATCTTATATAAATTAACCTTGTTAGAACCAACCAAGGGATGGGTGATTTCATTTGATTTATTATTGTTACATGTACTGAGATACGGAGAAAAGTGTTGCATGGAGTGCTATTCAGACAATCATACTTTACATAAGTATATCAGGGTAATAGAACAGAATGCATATTATAGTGTTACAACTACAGAGAAGATGCAGACTAAGATCAACTCTAATATATGAGAGATCGGTTCATAAGTCTGATAGCATCAGGGAATATTCCTTATTTTCAAGCTGCTGTATCTTCTGCTTGATATAAAGGGGAACCAGCTCATCCCTCCACACTCATGAGTTTAACAGTATGGGGTAATCTATCTGGAACTGTGGTGACTTGGAGAGCCTTGATTGGGCTCTGATTATAATATGTCTGCTTAATGTAATATTACCATGTGGTGATTTAGTATAATTTCAATTTTCCCAACTTATATATCAAAATATTCTTCAAAATATCATAATAACCTGAAGTATAATAACTATATGAGAATTCACAATAAATGCTGATGCATAAAACAAATTAACTATTTTCAAAAGATCATATTAGCTTCTTTTGTACACCAAGAATCCAACTTTATATCGTAATGAATATGTTAAATTGAGGTTAGAAAGTTCTATTACAAGATATAACAAAATGCGTCAAGCTTAGAGTAACTAATTAGGATGATATACACAGGGGATATATTTTATTTTATGAACTTAAGTTAAAATGTAGCTGTGTCCTTTATTAAAACCTTTTACCCCCAAAACATTTGTATATTTCTTAGCTTAAGTTTATATTAGCTTGGGCTATAAATGCAGCCATACAACCACCTTTGTATATGGGCCCACTTGGGCCATATATATCTTTCAAAAAGTGTTTTAAAATCCCAACTAAACAGAATGTAATTTAATTCCTTACTTGCTTAATCAAATCAAAATTATTGAAAAGTAACTCAATTCTAACTGGGAGAATGTCTGCCCATGTTGGAGACTCTGAGAGTAGGCGATGCACTTAAAAAATAGGACTCAATCATTTAAGGTGAGGTAAGGAAAAGTGTCTTCTTTCAGAGCATCATTGGTCTGTGAATCTCTCTTAGCTAAAAACAGTTGAAGATGAGTCTGTGAATACATACAAGGGTGAGATGGATTAACAGTGAAGCCAAGAATTATGGGGTGTAGAACAAGAGGTAAAGTTGTGACCACAGTTATATCAGCCAAGATGATATTAAATAGTGAAGCAGGCTCAAGGAACTGAAGGCTGACTTCTTCTTACTCATCAGAAGTTCCAAGAAATGGTCACTGGACTCAAAAGATTAGCCCTATTTTCTGTCCTCCAGATCTGGTGAGTTTCTCCAGCAATTTCTCTGTTTGTTTGTTTCAACTTGTTAGCGTCTGTAGTTCTTTGTTTTATTTCATGATTGTGTCATATATTTTATATACTTTTAATAGAGTCACACATGAGAGTTAAGACAAAATAATATTGTCTCAAAGCAGTATAAATTCTCTGGTGCATTGTGCATAACAAATTGCTCAAAGAGGATTTCTTTGGTATTGCTAATGGAAATGCAAACAAAATTCAATTGAAGTAGGACCCAGTGGAAGTCTTATCAAGGTATTTGCAATATTGTTGTAAATCAGACAAAGAATACTTCTCTTCAGCTTGTCCTATAGAACTTAACCTTTGAAAATGCTCATGAAAATTGCAAGGTAATTTCATGAATGCAGAAGAGTATAGTCTTGGATGATATTTACACAGTTATAGGAATATAGCAATGTGTGTCTATAGGTGGCAGGTGTGGTATTTTCCAAGGACACTGCTTCTGATTATCTGTATTGTCTATTCTAGTATCCATATCCAATTCTTCTGACATTGTGATTTTAAGAAATAAAGCCTTGAACGGTTCTTGGTTGCTGTTGAGAAAGGCTTTCATACATACGTCAGTTTTGATCTTCTGATTCCTTAACTTCGAGGACCCCTTCCCTGGATTGAATGTCTGGGTTTACCAGTCACATACTGGTATTTTCTTGGAAAATACACCTGCAAAACAATGTTGGCATTGTCCAATATCAAAACTATTTTCAGAATTTATAGGGCCTATAAGTGGCACATCTTTAATTAAAGTAAAATGTGTAAAAATCATATTGTAGTTGCTAGAAATCTTTCCTGAACTAGATGTCAGTAAGATATCAAGACTATGATTCATTATAAACATGTCTGTAGAAGTTTAGGACATTACCTGTGTAATGATTCTTCACACATTTGTGGATTATTCCTAAATTTCTGTATTCCTGAAATGATACAAAATCACTGATAATCTATTGAACATGGTCTGATACTATTGAGTGAATTGTAGCAAGTTTTGGCTGTTTTGCATCAAGGCTGCACAGTGGTGTATAATTTTACTAGATGGGAGTGCAGGCTGGAGAATCAAAGTTTAAAACAAAATTATCAATCTCTGATTTGTGCAACCCCAGCTTTTCTGTGTGACTGGAGCTTCTTTGAATATCCTGTTCAACAGGTAAAAATATCAAATATGTTCATAGGTTGTCCCATACAAACTATATCGCTCCCTGGTGAACCCACACCTTGAATAACAGGGTCACTGAAATATTAAGGACAGTTTTTTGATTGACAAACAGAATGCATATCACATTCATTTAATTTCATGCATAATGGATCAAACTACCAATGCAAGGAAGGCCTGCGTGCTTGCTATAAATATCAAGCAACGATCAATGCACAGCCCGTGATTTTCCATTTCTAATGAGTGGAAAATAATTGGATGACAACTGTGATAACTTGATGCGCATGACCCATGAACAAGGCTTCCAGTTGACAGCATGAGCGATGCGCTCTGCTTTTTGAACTGGGAAATCTTTGCTCTGAGTTTCAGTATTATAAACAGGATATGCTCTGTCAGAATATTCAATCTTGGCAAACATTATAACACATGTCAGTCAGTGAGCAGAATCCTCATGTTTATCTCGTCCAAGATTACAAGTAATTTCCCTTCATATATAAGATTGAGTGATGTGATTTCCCTTTAGTGAAAGGTTTACATGAGATCTTGGCATTTTGGGGTGGATAATTGGAGAAGTGAACTGAAAATGGACCTGCTCTTCTTGCCCCCGAGATTCACGTTCTGTCTGTGGCATAGGGGTAACGGCACAATATTTACATCAAACAACTAGTCATTAGATTGGAGTGTGTCAGTAGGAATTGGCCAGTGGTACCTAGAGTGATTTGGCTATCACAGATTGAGAAGTGTGGATTACTTCAGACTCTAGTTCTCTTTTGTGCTGGAATATGGTACCTGTTATTTAAATTATCTGCATTTAACTCATTATGATTTTAATGGATTTTTAATGTGGTTGCTACAGCACTAAAGCATACTAAAATAACACGGAAGGTATAGTATAGTTCCAGTAAATGTAAGGAAAATACTATAGTTGATTTGTTGGAATATCCAATGTGCTTCATTATCATAGCAAACCAATATTGGTTGAAGAGCCTGCAAACACCCTTTGAAATGTTGTAGTTTTGTTTTTAAATTAAAAGGCCATCTATTACCTGGCTTAGAGGAAATTTTTGTAAAAATTACACAAAGCATCTGACTTCTTTTCTCTTGCAGACATTGATCCAGTATTTTGCAGTCCGAGCTTTCAGACAGCAGACAGAGGAGAAAGTGTGTTTGTTCATTGTGTTTCTGGAGACAGTCGCCCCTTGGTGGAGATCAGATGGACTAAAGACAGAAGGACTGTCAGTGAAGAGTTAGAATTCCAGGTATGAACAGATTTGTAAGCTTTAACCCAGGAACTGAAACTAAGATAGTCAAACTGCTTAACTCAGTATCATTGGAGTTGAATATTAATATTTCTCTGTAAAGGGTAGTGGACTTTGTCATTACCAGCTAATTAGTTATACACAAATTAATTCTTGACACACCTGGTTGGTTGTCATTTATTAATGTTATGTTGATATTTCAGTATAAGACCCTGTTATGTTTCAGGTGTAGCATTTCTTCCATTTTCCCTATGTTGGCTCTGTACTGGGCAATGCTTCAATGACCAACAACCATCATCAAGTACTTCGCTAAATTGAACATTGTCCATGTATAAGAGGTGACTATGAACATTGGCAGACTATTGTCCCACATGATGTATGATGCTCCAACTGGATGCTGTCTTCACCTGACATTATACATGCTTTGACAGTATAGCAATTGAAAATGTAGGGGAGTTGAGGTTTTTGTTAAATATGTTCAGAAGTGCTCTTACACACAAATGAAAATGTTTTTGTTTGTTTTCCCACCAACAAATCATTTGTGGTACTGTTCGCCCATTATTCACCATCACTAAGTCACCCATATTTTCCAATTGATTAATTTATGTGCAAAGCTTGGCTATGGCAATGCAGACCATTAAAGGTGAAGGACAGAATAGGGAGAGGGGGAAGGGATTAAATCAAAATGGAGTTGGAGGATGAAATAAAGCACTCTATCTCTTGTGGTGCCCACCTCTCTCTAAAAGCATTGAGAGTATTGATGGATACCACATACTCCCTCCAGGACACTTGGGCACAAACATAACCGCAGAAAAGGGACATAGAGTTGGCAACTATGATCTGCTCCACTGCCTGCTGTCTGGACCTGTTAATGGCTACTTTGGCCTGGAGTTGAACATAGCACAGTACAGACCCTTCGGCCCTCAATGTTATGCCGGCCTTTTATCCAACTCTAAGATCAGACTAACCTACATACCTTTCATTGTACTAACTTCCATGTGCCTGTCCAAGAGTCGCTTAAATATTTCTAATGTATCTGACTCTACTACCACTGCTGGCAGTGCATTCCACATACCCATCACTCTCTGAGTAAAGAATCTAGCTCCGACATCTCCCCTAAACCTTCCACCAAATACCTTAAAATTATATCCCCTCATGATAGACATTTCCACCATGGGAAAATATCTCTGGTTATCAACTCTATGCCTCTCAACATCTTGTACACCTCTATCAAGTCATCTCTCATCCTTCTTTGCTCCAGTGAGAAAAGCCCTAAAGCTCCCTCAACCTTTCCTGATAAGACATGCCCTCCAGTCCAGGCAGCATCCTGGTAAATTTCTTCTACACCCTCTCTAAAGCTTCCACATCTTTCTTACAATGAGGTGACCAGAACTGAACACAACATTCCAAGTGTGGTCTAACCAGAAGTCTATAGAGTTGCAGCATAACCTCTGGGTCTTAAACTCAATTCCCTAATGAAAGCCAACACACCATACACCTTCTTAACAACCCTATCAACAAGGGTGGCAACTTTGAGGGATCTATGGACATGGACCTCAAGATCCCTCTGTTCCTCAAAACTGCCAAGAATCCTGCCTTTAATTCTGTATTCTGCATTCACATTCGACTTTCCAAAGTGATTGACTTCACACTTTTCCAGATTGAACACCATCTGCCACTTTTCAGCCACTTATCCTGTCAATACCTCGTTGCAATTTACAACAGCCCTCTACACTTTCCACAGCTCCACCAATCTTTATGTCATTGGTAAACGTACTAACCCACCCTTCCACTTCCTCATCCAAATCATTTATAAAAATCACAAAGAGCAGAGGTCCCAGAACCGAACCCTGCGGAACACCACTGGTTACAGAACTCCAGGCTGAATACTTTCTATCTACCACCACCCTCTGAATTCTATCAGCCAGCCAATTCTGTATCCAGACAGACAGGCTTCTCTGTATCCCATGCCTCCTTACTTTTCTGAATGAGCCTACCATGTAGAACCTAATCAAATGCCTTGCTAAATCCATGTACACCACATCCACTGCTCTACCTTCATCAATATTATTTGTCACATCTTTAAAGAATTCAATAAGGTTTGTGAGGCACGATCTGCCCCTCACAAAGCCATGCTAATTATCTCTAATCAAACTATGGTTTTCCAAGTAATCATAAATCTTGTCTCTCCAAGTCTATTGCACACCACAGACGTAAGACTGACTGGTCTGTAATTCCCAGAATTATTCCTATTCCCTTTCTTGGACATGAGAATAACATTTGCCCCCCTGCAATCATTGGGCACTACACTAGTGGACAGTGAGGACACAAAGATCATCACCAAAGGCGCAGCAATCTCTTCCCTCGCTTTCTTTAGTAACCTTGGGTATATCCCATCTGGCCCAGGGGAGTTATCTATCCTTATGTTTTTCAACAGTTTCAGCACATCCTCCTTCCTAACATCAACCTGTTCTAGCATATCAGTCTGTTTCACGCTGTCCTCAGAAACATCAAGGTCCCTGTCATTTGAGGTAATTTATTTTTCTGTATCCAGAATTGCACTTAGACAGAACTGCAGAGTTGAAGTCATTTGTGGCACTTCTAACACTATTCAACTGAGATTAGTTAAAACAAACACGGAACTGAATTTTTGAATATGCAGAGTTCAATGATTCATTGGACAATTATGGAAAAACCTTCGGGGAACATATTTCTAATCCTCTAAGAACAGAGTTTCTCCAATAACATGTTGTAATAAACAAAATTGCAGAGTCATGTACACTTCAAGGTTGAGTTCTGAAAAACAATCTTCTTAAAGGTTTGTGGAACAAAACAAGTATAATCTAATTTTTCATTCTTGATGTGACATAATGTATGCATTACTGTGTAAAGGAATCTTAACAGGAAGAATCTTAAACAGTAAATATTTTCAGATTGATTTGTTCCTCTGCTCTTTAGGGACAATATAGTCACAAAAACCCTTTCAAAGCATCTGCCGAAGAACATATTGCTAATGTCTCAGAGGAAGATAACAGGAATTGCATCAGTGTTACTTATAATCCAATACTTAATGTCACTACACATAGCAATCCAGCAACTTTGAAGGTTAAAGGTCAGTGGTGCTCTCTACTCTCTACTACCTATAATGTGTTATTAAGAACAGAGATTGTCATGCACAATTTTTTTTTATTATTATTCATAAATGTAAAAATGTTAGGACTGACATTGGCTTTCACAAGCATACCTTTTATTATTCATTAAAATGTGTATAAGATGTTAAAAAAGCTTTAAAAACTATATTGAAATGGAATCGTTAGTAAAATGCAAAATACAATTCTTTCTGTAATTGTGTGAAAAACGATAGATATGGGAAATGTGACTTAAATGTTGGAAATATACAACTGGCTTATCTGAATTCGTGAAAAATGAGGCGGGGTCACATTTGTGGGTGGAATCTGTTGACCCTTGGACGATGCTGCCTGAATTGCTGTGCTCTTCCAGCACCATTGATCCAGACCTTGGACTAAGATGTCAACTGACATGACAGACTAAAAGACAACTCAAACTAGAGTCTAGCACAACTTAATCATTATTAGTGTTTAAATCATTTATAACACTCATGTAGCTCTTAACTACTCATATTTATTCTTAACCACTTCATATTCAGCTCACTACTCTGGGTTGTTACTCACTTCACTGTAAGCATTGTGAACTTTAACCTTTGAACTTTAACTGGCCAGCTTTACTCTGTCGAGTTGAAGTCAGCTCTAAGTTCCAAATCTCCTCTTCGCAATGTTGGATTTCGGATTGTCGCTTCCGATGTTTCTGATGCCCTTTTTTAAAATATCTTCCAACCTTCCAGAACGTTCGATAACATACCTCTTGAATGGAACCCTCATGACTGAGATTCAAAGGATCGAGTAAACAGGAGACATCGGCTTCCTTGGTTCCTCTTAGCAGTTTAATTTATCCCTTTTTGAAACCTCAGAGGTTGAATATCCTTTAGCATCAGCCATTTGCCTAGTCAGCAGTCTGGTTTACGTCTTCCTTTCACAGCAAGCTAGTCCACTGTTTATGTAAAGTTCGCACAGTTTTCCATCATGCATGTTAGGCTTCAACTCTGTTAGCCACAGGGTCACAATCCATTGTTGGAGTTGGGAGGGGCATGAATTGAACAAATAAGGGAAGGGAAATGTAGAGAAAGAATAGTTGGAATGATCAAGCAGGTTTTTTGAACATCCAGGAAGAAATAAAAAGATGGAGATGACCTTCCTGAGCTTATTAAAAGAAGAAAAAAAACTTTGGAAATAACTAAGTAAGGTACAAATCGAAAATACGATTTTCATTGCCTTCTGTAATACTGAACATTATTTAAATGGGGAAATACTGAAAAAAACTGCAGCACAGAAGGTTTAGAGGTCCTCATGCATTCAGGTTGTAAGTTTGCTCGCTGAGCTGGAAGGTTTGTTTTCAGATGTTTCATCACCATGCTAGGCAACATCATCAGTGAGCCTCTGATGAAGTGCTGATGTTCTGTCCTACTTTCTGTTTATGTGTCTCCGTCTCTTAAGGCGGGGGATATAATTTCTGGTTCTTTTCCTCAGAGGTTGGTAAGTAGGGTCCAAATCAATGTGTTTGTTGATGGAGTTCCAGTTTGAATGCCAGGTCTCTCGGAATTTCTGTGCTTGTCTCTGTTTAGCCTGTCAAAGGATGGATATGTTGTCCCAGTCGAAGTGGTGTCCTTCTTCATCTATATGTGAGGATATTAGTGATAGTGGGTCATGTCTTTTGGTGGCCTGTTGGTGTTCGTGTATCCTGGTGGCTAGTTTCCTGCCTGTCTATCCGATGTAATATTTGTTACAGGTTTTTGCAGGGTATTTTGTAAATAACATTTGTTTTGCTAGTTGTTGGTATAGGGTTAGACCCCATCGATTCTCCTGTTCCTTGGATGCTGCCTGACCTGCTTCGCTTTTCCAGCAACACATTTTCAGCTTAGACCCCGTTAACCAACCTTGGAGAAAAAGAACTGGAAATGAGATCGCCCATCACAACAAACTAAGACACATAAATAGAAAGTGGTACAGAACACCAGTGCTTTACCAGAGGCTCACTGATGATGTTACCTAGCATGGTGATGAAACATATGAAAACAAACCTGCCAGTTCAGCGAGCAAACTTGCAAGCTGAACCTCACCTTGAGCTACAAAGCTTCTCGAAAATCGCAAACATCCTCATGCATAAATTACAAAAAGCGAGCTTCCAAGTTTTGTGGGTAATAAGGAAGGCAAATGGAATACTGACCTTTATTTGGAATATAAAAATAGACCTTGATAACACTATACAAGGCACTAGTCAGACAACAACTGGAATACTGTGAAGAATGTTGGTTCCCTTATCTAAGGCAAGATGTACAGGCATTGGAGGCAGTTCAGAGAAGTACACGAGGTTGTTGCTGATGTATGGACAGATTTTCCCATGAGGAGAGATTGAGTAGGTTGGACCTGTACTCACTGGAGTTTAGAAGAACGAGCTGAAACCTTATTGAAATCTGTAAGGTTTTTAGGGGCTTCGCCGAGTAGATGAGGAAAGATTGTTGCCCTTTATTGGAAAGTCTGCCATTGGAGGGAAAAATCATGCCCATTTAAGACAGAGGTGAGCAAGAACCTTTTATCGAGTTGTTAGATAATCTGTGGAATTCTTTACCACAGAGGGCTGATGAGGCTGGGATAGGCAGGCTTTTTATAAGTAAGGGAATCAAGGCAGGAGTATGGAGGTGAGAGTTATCAGATCAACTGCAATGTCTTTGAGTGGTAGATTAGACTTGATGGGCCAAATGGCTTACTTCTATTTTTTTATGGTGACTCCAGGTGTGGTTGCAGCCATTTTGAGTGTGTGCTTTGCAGATTATGTTTCAGGCTCATTCTGATGATCTCAGGGCAAACCAAGTCTTCAAGTTCCTTTCTTTCTTGTATCCCTTCTTGAGTCCACCTGTTTTTAGTTTCCATGTTTCCACCCAACTGCTTCTGCTTCCAACATTATCTCAGAGAGCAGTCCTGTAACTTAGCAATGCTGTGACACACTGCAATCCCCTTCTCACAGCTCTGCAATGTACAGTTGTCTCCCACCCTTATGTGCTGAGTTGTCCCTGTCATGATTATTGTTCCCTCTGCATCCCAACATGCTGCCTCCAATCCCCACAACTGACTTCTCGAACTTCCATCCCTGATGACACACCTTGACTTTCAGACTCCCAATCCCTGCATAAGGAGCCTCTGACCCTGAATGCCCAAGTGGCCAACTGACAATGCCCAAACCCCATGATCTCGTTTGGACCCTGCCCTTAACTATTGCCCCAGTAACCCCTTGACTAAAGACAGTCCCCTTTTAACCTGACCATGGACTATATCACTCAGATTTTGAATTGTGGCCGGTTGGCTGAAGCGTTTGAAGCATGTTTGTCATGTCAGCTGCTATAGGTGTGACACTGATGTAGCACGGTGCCATATAGCAAGATATCCACTCCCTTGACTGATCACTGGTAACAGCCATGAGAAGATACCTGGCTTTGTGGCCGTGCTAAGTAGAATGGTAAGATAAGAGTTCTGTGAAGCTGTCAGTTCTGAATGAGGCAGCAAGGCAAAGCAGAGATACTGTGAGCATCCAAGTAGGTATGACATGAGAGACCACTAAGAGAACAAGTGAAGTGCCCTGAGATGCACCCTGCAGTGTTGCTTGAGGCTGGTGTCTGTTCCAGTGTCTGCTCCTGACCTGCCAGCCACAATATTGGTGTGCTCTAAAGTGCAACATTGAAATGGACAACTGTCCAACAAGCTGTTGCCCTGATGAGGCTGGTCTCCTATGCTGATGTCTGAGGGTATAGCCAGTCACTACCCATAGACAGTGCCTTGAGATGCTGTAGACTACTGTCCAAGATTTAGGCATGGAGGAGCAATTAATGTGCTGGAGCTACCAGGAACTGCTTCAGACTTTTATATTAGAAATTGTCACCGTCTACATGGGAGGATTACCAAACTGCGTATAAATGAAGTGAGATTAGAGAATTGTCAGTTGTATGTGTATAGGACTCTCCCTACTTACTAATGAGTTTCTCATCTCACTGTCCAATCCTTGGGTGAAAAATCAGATTCTTCTCTACAAACTCATTGCTGATTGGAGTCATACCTGATACACAGGTTGTAGTTGTTGAAGGTCTCAGCTTCAGCAGACCTCTGCAGGAACTCCTCAGGGCACTGTCCTAGGTCCAATCATCTTCAGCTGCTTCATCAATGACCTTGCCTCCATCGTGATTTGTGATTCCTCAGATCTTGAAGTAATTCATGTTTAAAGGACCAACACAGTAACTCAATGGTTAGCACTGCTGCCTCACAGCACCAGGGACCCAGGTTCGATTCCAGCCTCAGGCAACTGTCTGTCTGGAGTTTGCATGTTCTCCCCATGTCTGCGTGGGTTTCTTCCACAATCTAAAGAAGTGCAGCTTAGGTGAATTGGCCAAGCTGAATTGCCCTGGTGTTCAGTGATGTTTGGGTTAGGTGCATTGGTCAGGGGTAAATGTAGAGTAATAGGGTAGGGTATTTCGGAGGTTTGGTGTGGACTTGTTGGGCCGAAGAGCCTGTTTCCACACTGTAGGGCTTCTATGATTCTATGAAACAAGATCTGGACAATATCCAGGTTTCCTCTGACAAATGGCAAACAATATTCATGCCACACAAATGCCAGGCATTGACAATCTCCAATAAGAGATAATCCTACTACAACCCCTTGACATTTAATGGTGTTACCATCACTGAATCCCTCACTATTAGCATCCTGGGGTTACTATTGACTAGAAACTTAACTGGAGTCACCACATAAACACACTGGCTATAAGAGCAGGTCAGAGGCTTGGAATACTGTGGCGAGTAATTCACCTCCTGACACCCCAAAGCCTGTCCATCATTTACATGGCACAAGTCAGTACTGTGATGGAATATTCCCAACTTGCCTGGATGAGTGCAGCTCCAACAACAGTCAAGAAGCTTGACACATTTTTGTAAACTTGTAAAAATGTTAAATTTCTAATAAAAATATCTATTAAAAAAAAGAAGCTTGACACCATCCAGGACAAAGTACCCTGCTTGATTGGCACCATATCCACTCCTTCCATCACCAATCCTCGGGAAGCAGCAAGGTGCTATCTACAAGTTGCACTGCAGAAATTCACCAAAGATCCAACACCTTTCAAAATCCACGACCACTTCCAACCTGAAGGATTAGGGCAGCAGATACATGGGAACATCACCCCCTGCAAGTTCCTCTCCAAGCCACTCACCACCCTGACTTGGATATATATGGCTGTTCATTTACTGTCACTACGTCAAAATCCTGGAATTCCATCCCTAATACATTGTGGATCAACCTGTACCAGATGGACTGCAGCAGTTCAGGAATACAGCTCATGACCACCTTCTCAAGGGCAACTAGGGACAGTCAATAAGTGCTGGCCCAGATCTCACAACAAACAAAACATCGGGAATCTCATTTTTACAATCACACCATATTTACCCAATCACATACTGTTGCCTATATTTTTCAAGGGCAAAAAATATTCAGCCTAAAACATTTATAACCTTTTAATAAATTCACTTTCTTGCAGCTAGGGCTTTGGCAAAGCCTATCTACTAAAGCCTGGTGAATCAAGTTTAGTTTGTTTGCTTCAAAGTTTTGTCTGCCCCTGAATTCTAAAAGTCAGTGGGAGGTAGCTCCTCAAATACCTAAAAAATATTTAACCTAAAATATTTCAAATCACAGATCAAGCATTATGGGGAGAAGGCAGGAGAGTTGGGCTGAGAAACATGGCAGCCATGGGTCGAATGGCCAAATTCTGCTCCAAAATCTTATGATCTTATGGTCTATCAATGCTGTCAGTTCCTTTGTCCAAATTGTTAATGTTTAATGTGAATAGTTCTGGTCCAAACACTGACCCCTGGTCACCAGCTGCCATCCTGAAAAAGACCACTTCAGCCCCACTCTCTGCCTTTTGACAGTCAGCTAATTCTCGGTCCTTGCCAATACCTTACCCCTAACACCATAGACTCTTAGCTTATTTAGCAACCTTCCAAGTATTCAGTAATCTCATCCTTAATAATGGAGTCTACAATCTTACCAATGACCAAGGTCAGCTAACTGGACTATCGTTTTCTGTCTTCTACTTCCCTGCCTTCTTAAACATGGGTGTTACATTATCCAATTTCCAATCCTCCAGGACCCTCCCTGACTCCTGTCATTCCTGAAAGATCACCACCAATGACTTTACATTCTCCTCAGCTATCTCCATCAGACCTGTGGAGGGGGTGGGGTTAGTCCATCTGGCCTGGACCATATGTTAGACCATATCTCCACCTGATCCGGTTGATTTATTCTCCTTCAAACCTTTCAGCTTCCCCAGCACCTTCTCCTGAGTGATAGCGATTACACACATTTTCACCCCGACACTCTTGAAGTTCTGCATGCTGCTGGTATCTTCCAGTATGAAAATTGATGGAAAGTATCCACTAAATTCCTCCACCATTTCTTTGATCCCCGTTACTACCTCTCCAACCTCATTTTCCAGTGGTCCAGTCTGCATTCTTGGCTCTCTCTCACCTTTTCTATTTGTAAAAAAAAAAACTCTTGCATTCATCATTAATTTTCCTGGCTCACTGGCCTTCATATTT
The DNA here is from genome assembly GCF_004010195.1 of Chiloscyllium plagiosum. Classification (NCBI taxonomy): domain Eukaryota; kingdom Metazoa; phylum Chordata; class Chondrichthyes; order Orectolobiformes; family Hemiscylliidae; genus Chiloscyllium; species Chiloscyllium plagiosum. The sequence continues at coordinate 23,371,320 of NC_057739.1, forward strand.
CATCTTCTCCCCGCCTTATTGCTTTTTTAGATCTTCTTTGCTAGTTTTTAAAGGCTTCCCAATCTCTTGCTTCCTACTAATCTTAACCACATTGTATGCTTTTTCATTTGCTTTTATGCTGTCTCTGACTACCCTTGTCAGCTACAATTGCCTCATCCTCCCTTCAGTACATTTCTTCTTCCTTGGGATGAATTTCTGGTGTGCCTCCCGAATTACCCCCAATCGCTGATCCATTATCTTCCCTGCTACGCTCCCTTTCCAATCAACTCTGGTCAACTCCTCCCTCGTTTGTAGTTACTTTTACTCAATGGTAATACTGTTATATCTGATTCCAGTTTCTCCCTCTCAAACTGCAGGGTGAATTCTATGATATTATGGTTATTGCCCATAGGGGTTCCTTCACATTAAAGCCTCCTATATGAGTCCGTCTCATTACACATCAGGAGAAAGTGAGAACTGCAGATGCTTGAAATCAGAGTTGGGAGTCTGGTGTTGGAAAAGCACAGCAGGTCAGGCAGCGTTGGAGGAGCAAGAGAATTTACGTTTCAGGCAAGAGGCCTTCTTCAGGAATGAGGCTTGTAGGTTGGGGAGCTGAGAGATAAATGGGAGAGGGAGTGGGGTTGGGGGAAGGTAGCTGGCAATGCGATAAGTAGATGAAGGTGAGGGAGAAGTTGATAAGTTGGAGAGGAGGGTGGAATGGATGGATAGGAAGGACAATGGACAGGTAAAGAGGGCCGTGCTGAGAGGGAGGCTTGGGACTGGGTTAATGTGGAGGCTGGGAAAGTGTGGAAACTGGTGAAATTCACATTAATCCCGTGTGATTGCAGGGTCCCAAGGTGGAAGATGAGGCATTCTTCTTCCAGGCATTGGGTGGCTAGGGTTTGGCGATGGAGGAGGCTCAGGACCTGCATGTCTTTGGAGGAGTGGGAGGGGGAGTTGAAGTGTTCAGCCACAGGGCAATGAGGTTGGTTGGTGTGGGTGTCCCAGAGATGTTCTCTGAAATGATCCGTAAGTTGGCGTCCTGTCTCCCCGATGTAGAGGAGATCACATCGGGTGCAATGGATACAGTAGATGACATTGGTGGAGGTACAGGTAAACATCTGTTGGATGTGGAAGACCTTGGACAGAGGTGAGGGGGGAGGTGTGGGCACAGGCTTTGCACTTCTTGCAGTGGCAGGGGAATGTGCTGGGAGTGGGGTGAGGGCTGGTGGGGGGCGTGGATCCGGCAAGGGAGTCACAGAGGGAGTGGTCTCTGTGGAATGCAGGTAGGAGTGGTGAGGGAAATATAATGCTCGTGATGGGATCCCCTTCCTGGACCTCTCCATCTCCATCTCTGATGACCGACTAACCATGGACATCTACTGCAAACCCACCAACTCCTGTATACCTGGACAAACCTCCTCCCACCCTGCCTCCTGTAAAAATGCCATCTCTTATTCCCAATTCCTCTGCTTCCACCGCATCTGTTCCCAGGCTGACCAATTCCATCACAGAAAATCCCAGATAGCCTCCTTCTTCAAGACCGCAATTCCCCTTCCCATGTGGTCAACGATGCCCTCCAGCATCTACTCCACTTCCCAGGAAGTGCAAAATCTGCACCCACACCTCCCCCCTCACCTCTGTCCAAGGCCTGAAAGGATCCTTCCACATCCAACAGAAATTTACCTGCACCTCCATAAATGTCATCTACTCTATCCATTGCACCCGATGTGATCTCCTCTACATCGGGGAGACAGGACGCCAATTTGCGGATCGTTTCAAGGAACATCTCTGGGACACCCACACCAACCAACCCACTGCCCTGTGGCTGAACGCTTCAACTCCCCTCACACTCAACCAAGGACACGCAGGTCCTGGACCTCCAACCCATCACCTTCTCCCCACCAATTGTACCAATTGTATTCTCAGCTACCTTCCCCCTCCCCCCCAACCCCCTCCCATTTATCTCTCAGCTCCCCCCCAATCCCGGCCCACAAACCTCATTCCTGATGAAGGGCTTATGCTTGAAACATGGATTCTCCTGCTCCTCGGATGCTGCCTGACCTGCTGTGCTTTTCCAATACCGCACTCTTGATTCATTACACATCCACTAACTCCAGAACCGTTCGCCCAGTGAGCTCTACCACAAGCTTCTCCAAAAAGCTATGTCATAGAAATTCCACAAATTCCTTTTCTTCGGATCAACAACCAACCTTATTTTCCTGGTCCACCAGGATTATTATAATAGTACCTTTTCTATCTCTTGATTTATTTTCTATCCCACATCCTGACTATTGCTAGGAGACCTGAACACAACTCCCATTAGGGTCTTTTTTCCTTTGCGGTTCCTCAACTTTACCGTACAGATTCTACACCTTCTGACTCTAAATTGATTTCATTTCTTACCAACAAGGCCATTCCAGCTCTCTCTGCCCACCTACTTGTCATACAGTCATAGAGATATACAGCAAAGAATCAGACCCTTCGGTCCAACTTGTCCATGACGAGCAGATATCCCAACCTAATTTAGTCCCATTTGCCACTTGTCCCATATCCCTCTGGAATGAGCTGCCAGAGGAAGTGGTGGAGGCTGGATTTAAAAGGCTTCTGGATGGGTATATGAATCCTTTCAATAGGATGCGTAGCCTTGGATATTTAGTTCCTAGCCCTGATCCCATTGCAGCCATGACTCTGTGATACCCACAGCATCGTACCTGCCAACTTCATCTGTGCTTCAAGATCATTTACCTTGCTTCACATAGTTCATGTGTTTAAGTACAACATCCTCAGTACTGTGCTGACTGCCCCTTTTCTCATAGCTGTCCCCTTGTCTGCTGTGCCTGAAGTTAGATTTCTGAGCTTTTCCAGATTCTCTGTCTTATTTGCTTGCTCTTGAACGAAGAAAGGATAGGATCTTCAATGGAAAGAAAGGTAGGCTGTTGATGAGACATGAGACACCTTGGGAACTGGATGTAGATTTGCTCGCTGAGCTGGAAGGTTCGTTTTCAGACGTTTCGTCACCATACTAGGTAACATAATCAGTGAAGCACTGGTGGTATGGCTCGCTTTCTATTTATGTGTTTTGGTTTCTTTGGGTTGGTAATGTCATTTCCTGCGGTGATGTCATTTCCGGTCATGCCATACCACCAGTGCTTCATCCAGAGGCTCACTGATGATGTTACCCAGTATGGTGACGAAACATCTGAAAATGAACCTTTTAGCTCAGTGAGCAAACCTACATCCAGAATCTGAGCTACAAGTCTTCTCAAAACTTGGAAAGACCTTGGGATCTTAGGAAAATAGTATTTATCTTTTTATCAATGAGCATGATAGAGATCAGGTCTATGCTGATTGAATAACCGGACAGAAAGAAAACTAAAGCTTATAGACATAAGGACTTGCAATGTGAGGGAAGTAGAATAGAATCATCTGCCAAAGTTTGGATGAGGTTAGCTGATAATTCGAAGGGCATTAGTGAAATGGAAGAAGACTGGGGTATAGAATAGAATCCTGGAGAAGTACCGAATTCATAGAAAACAGGCAGAATAAGTTCATTAATTACAACGTATAAATGGAGCAAGTTGAGTGAGGCATATAGCTGGCAAGAGGCCATCTGCTAAGGCAGAGACATATGACACAATGATAGATGATACAGAGAAACATAATATAGTCAGCAAGTTCACCAGTGGAACTGCGATGCCATACATTATCTTGGAGATCACAAATTAGGTTAACAGTTACAAGGTGATAATTTATTTTGAAGCTAATGGAGGTAGCAAAGAATCGAATAGGAGAATTAGTTGCCTTTCTCGAGAGAGCTGAGATTGAGAGACCTGGGAGGTGATTAGATTGGAGTAATCTCTACAAAAGGGAGCTATTTGTGGATCCACTGGCTTTTTATAGTTCTTGCAAATTCTGAAAAGTGAAATTTGCATTGAGGGAGAACAATCTGGAAATTTTTGAAACACTACTATCCTATGCCAACAGATGGGGATATTTCTCATCTTGTTCCTAGCATTGAACAAAGTACTGAAATTTTAAACAGAAACAGAAACTAAGTCAAACACACAGTAGTTTCATTACATCTGAAATCAGAAAGATATAAGTTGATGTTTTTAATGGCATCCTCTATCTGATCCTTTGTTTAAAAAAATCTTGAAATTAATTAAATTGTTGGCTGTGTTTTTTGATGCATCAGAATCAAATACAGCAGATGAGGTTAATTGAACCATTTTCAGAGCCACAATATTAGTGACCAGTGATGTGAATTCAATTTCTATAATTACATATTTGGAAGTACTTTTGAAATAAAGAGCTTCATAATTCAATCCTCTTCATTGGTTGACAAATTGAGATTGAGTCAGAAAATATGGTTCAGTGTAAATCATTTACTGTTGCTGAAATGGTTTATACTTTGAAGTTGACAAATTTACATGTGAAATTGAGTTTGTAACAAAGTGGTACCTTAAGCAACGCTATTCTAGGAAAACGTTTGTAATTGTGTTACTGCACTATCACTGACTGTTTAGCATTCTTTGCTGCTTATCTATAGTCTAAATGAATGTAGGCTTAGTATCTGGCTCTAATTCCCCACAAATATTCCATTTATATGGGACCCCCAATTTATGGAAGTCAGACTTACGCATGATTGTACTTATGAACGCAATCCCATCCAGGGGAAATAATTTTAAATATCTGACACATGAACGCTTTCTACCCTTATGGATGGCTACTTTGTATTGTCCTGTAATGTGTGCCGACTTGTTTACAAATCGGCTCACGAATGGACTCAAGAATGGAACCCGTTCACAATCCGAGGACTACCTGTATTTATGTTTATAGTTTATAACAGGACCTCCAGCAGCAGGTGGCAGTGCTGAAGGAGGACAGCTACAGATTCTCATTGGAAAGGAAAGAGCATCTTTGGTGGAGAGAGGGTTGGTGGGAAAGAAAAGAACACAGAAAAGGAATTCCTCAGCTCATTGTAAGCCACGAGGTGTTGTCACTTTCATTCACAAGATCCCATTCCCTGCACATGGAATCAATAGAATAAAGAACAATGCAACACAAAAGCAGGCCTTTTGGCCTACCAAGACTACACCAACACATGATGCCTTTCCAAACTAAAAACATTTTTGCCTCCATGTTGGCTGTATCCCTCTATTCCCTCCCTAAACATGTATATGTCAAGATGCTCTTAAATGTTGCTGCTGTTTTGACATCCACCACCTCCTCTGGCAGTGCATTCCAGGCACTTACTACCCTCTGTGTTAAAAACCTGCCTCTCACATCTTATTTAAACTTACCCCCTTTTACCTTAAACCATAGTAATTGACATTTCTACCCCAGGAAAAAGACTCAGACTATCCATTCTATCCATGCCTCTTATAATTTTATAAACTTTCTCTCAGGTTGCCTCTCAACCTTCGACATTCAAGTGAAACCAAAACCAAGTTTGTTCAATCTCTCCTCATAATTAATACTCTCCAAACCAGGAACACCTTCGTAAATCATTTCTGTACCCTCTCAAAGCCTTCATGACCTTCTGGTAGTGTGGCAACCAGAACCATACACAATATTCCAAATGTGGCTGAACTAAAGTTCTATACAGCTTCAACATGACTTGCCAATTTTTTATGCTGATGAAGGCAAGCATGATATATGCCTTCTTGACCACCTTATCCACTTGTGTTGCCACTTTCAGGGAACAGTGGACCTATACTCCTAGATCCCTCTGCATGTTGATGCTACTAGGGGTTCTGCCATTGTATAGTTCCCTCTTGCATTAGTCTTTCCAAAATGCATCACCTTACATGTGGCAAAATTAAACTTCATCAGGCTAAAGATTTAGCCTATCTATATCCTGCAATCGTCTGGCAATCCTTCTCAAGCTCCACCAATCTTTCTGTTGTCCACAATAGTTCCGCATTTATCCTTAATTTCTCTTCATTTTTGCAATGACCTGTTGCCAGTGGAATAAAGAATCCCTTCTTCATGATCTTTGGGTCTTCCATATGTTCAAATGTCACGTTGCAATCCATTAATGATTGGCAGGACTATCTCATTCACATTTTTGAAAAATGTTGATAAACATGTTTTTATACCACCTTTGCTGCTCACTGTCCTTAAAAGAATTAATTAGGTGGCCTCTGCACCTTTTTAGGTTTTGTGTTACAAGTTGCAAGTGCATGTTGTCTCTGATCAGGTGATTAACTTGATATCATCTTAAAACTGTTTTAAAGGGGGAGGTTTGACGACTGTATATTTGTGCTTCTCATTTAGCCTTAACGCCTAAACTCCACATCATTAAGAACCCAGAGCACATCACAGTAGCATCGGGAAAAACAGCCACCATGCACTGCGCAATTCAGGGATTCCATTGGTCAAATGTCACATGGTTCAAAAACAACAAGCCTTTAAATGGCATCATGAAATACGATGACAGCCAACACATTTTAATGTTACGGTAAATAAGCATTTAACACTTTCTGCTATAGCACAGTTATTACACAGTGCAGAATTACAAAATTAACTGTAATTTCCTGCTTTGCCTCCTGTGGAATGGATTTACTCAATTGTAACCAGACATCTTTGATTTTAGAATAAAAGTTATATCCTTTTCAATACTTACTGTGTTCATACTTGGTAAACTAAAACTATTGTCACAGCAGAAATAGATGTGTATAGTTATGTTGTTTTGAGAAAAGTGTATGAAGAGCATGAACCAACTTTCTAAGGATACACCTCTAGTGTGCCCCTGAGTTTTGTTTTCGGAGATCTGAGTGTTGATAGATACGCAAATATTTAACTTTTGAAACTCAGAGAAAACAGTTACACCACTAGAAACAGGAAATAGGGAAATGCATCAAACGTTCTGAATTTGAATTAGATTACCTACAGTGTGGAAACAGGCCCTTCGGCCCAACAAGTCCACACCGACCCGCCGAAGCGTAACCCACCCAGACCCATTTCTTCTACATTTACCCCTTACCTAACACTACGGGCAATTTAGCATAGCCAATTCACCTACACATTTTTGGACTGTGGGAGGAAACCGGAGCACCCGGAGGAAACCCACGCAGTCACGGGGAGAATGTGCAAACTCCACACAGTCTCTGGCGCTGTGAGGCTGCAGTGCTAACCACTGTGCCACCGTGCCGCCCACTAGTTCTGGTACTATCTACATGGATATTTTAAATTTGAACTCCAATCAGGGCCTATCAAGTGATCTAATTCCACAGAGTTGGGGTTCAATTGATCAAGAAAAAGGTCGATTTCTAGGGGTTTTGACGAGTTCTGTTTTCTGTCAAACTAGAAGTTTGAGATTGTGTCATACTCCATATGTGTAAGAACAGTTTCACGCTCACTAGTTCTGGTACTATCTACATGGATATTCTAAATTTGAACTCCAATCAGGGCCTATCAAGTGATCTAATTCCACAGAGCTGGTGTTCAATTGATCAAGAAAAAGGTCGATTTCTAGGGGTTTTGACGAGTTCTGTTTTCTGTCAAACTAGAAGTTTGAGATTGTGTCATACTCCATATGTGTAAGAACAGTTTCACCAAACTGCTAGCATTGAACAGAAATGTCTCAACAATGGGAGTAAAGTGGAGCCATGATTCTGCTCATGCAAAACATGACCCAGTACAGTGATCCCATTTACATTTGAAACCGGAATGATTCCAGTAACATTTATTCACCAATGATACTGCTGATAGGGTTCAATGTTTAAAGCATTAAAGGGCACCACATAATAATAATGTTTAATAATCCACCTTGACAGAGGGAACGATAGTTAGTGATAACATCACATATGATTCATGAACATTGGTATTGCTCAGGTCACAAGCATCACTTGGCTTGCAAACTCTTAACAAAACTGCTCAAGAAAGACAAGCCTTGTTTTGACAGTTTGTTGCTAGTTGGTTCTGAGACGATGAATATCTTATGGGCTCTTTCTGATGTTGTGTTTTACAGGAATGTGTCCTTTGAAGATGAAGGCTTCTGTCACTGTGAAGAGAACATTAGAAATGAAATAGTAACCTCACAGGCAGCATATCTCCTGCCTGCTGGTAAAACCAACTCAGCAGACTATAAGCTAAAAGGAAAAGTCAATAATCAGACCTTAAAAATGTGTGATTGGATTTTACAAAGTTGTAATATTGTTGGTTGTCAGGTTAGGTGAATTGGCAATGCTAAAATTGCCTGTAGTGTTAGGTGAAGGGGTAAATGTAGAGGGATGTGTCTGAGTGGGTTGCTCTTCGGAGGGTCAGTGTGGACTTGTTGGGCCGAAGGGCCTGTTTCCACACTGTAAGTAATCTAAAATCTAAATCTAAAGTCACTTCTTCTAGCTTGCTACTCTGTTCCCTTCTGAAAATGAGCACCAAGTAACTTGTTCCCCTTTATATTTTATAATGAGAAAACCAGTTTCAAATGAACTTAATCAGAAAAATAACTTGATGGAAAGAATAAAATACTCTAGTAAGACCTGGGTTTTGTAACATTGATAGTCAAATTCGGCCAGTAATTTTGCCATAAAATACTTGTATTTAAAACACATGGATTATGTCAGCATGGAGTTTGAATGTACTGTAATTTCCCTACTCATCTCGGACCATTGTTTCTGTTTTAGACACTTGGGAACACAGCCAAACTCACCCTAAAAAAATCCTCCATCAGGCAATAATTGGCAGCTCCACCTTGTACCAGAGCACAGATGCAGCTAGATTCCCTCAAGCTGGCAATATAATGTGGCTCCAGAGGCCAGTAGCACTTTGTGTATTCAAAAGTGTACAATCACATTTGGCATAACTTTCGAAACAAAAAATAGCAAAAGAATGCTGAAGGTTCCTTTTATAAAAATATATGAGAAATGGCTGAGAATCAACAAGAGAAATAGCAGATTTTCCTTTACATTTTTAGCTGTGCTGAGAAAGGCTTCAAAAAACCTATTTAAATGGCAAATAGAAATGAGTATTCTGGGCATAAGCAGGTGAATATTTAATAAATCCAAATGATATTCCATTTTAATGGATGTTGAGCCTTTTAAGTTTGGTGGACAGAGTAACATTATATGAATGCTTTAAACATCTGTTGGTTGTATCAATAGTCATTTCAAGGCTTGTAGTCATGAAAGAATTGCAAGGACTAGCTTAGCATTTGGACAAAACTTAAACTTTAGGGAGAGGGACTGATTCACCCTGAAGATTCCATTACTCACCTAACTCATATCTTCATACTGTCTGCACTCAATGTCAAAGGAAGAAGTGTGGTATGATCTCTGTAGAGACCAATACTTTTCAAAAGATATTTGACTTTCCAGTGACTGACTGGAAGCATGTCGTGATACGCATTAACGTTTTAAGACTTTTACTGTAACTACCAAGTTAAAAGCAACAATGACTAACCAGTATTCAGGAGCAAGATTTTACATTAAAATAGAGAAAAGATCCCCAAAGTGACTTTTACCACAACCAAAAATCATCAATCATGTGACTGTTTAGATGGTTAGTTAGATTCATGTCCATCAGGCATATGATGCAGCAGTAATGAATTATAAATTAATTTAAAAATTAAGACAATGTTTATTTGCGCTATATAACAACAGCAAATAAAGTAAGTCTCCCATCAATAGCATTTTAGCTGTGACATCTGGCATTTTCTTTACTGTTTTTGTTTATTAGCCCTATCTGCTGTCACTCACTGACCCTTCCTGCCATACTTTTATTATCATTACCTTTATAGCTACATTGATCTATTGCCATGTCATTTCCCTTTAATCTACTCAATTGTCCCCTAAATGATACCCCTCATTTAAAGCCCTGCCTACTTCCCTACTTCTATGCCTTGCTAGAAAACTGGCCCAGCAGTGGTGTCTGTACTTGCCAGCAGCACTGACTGCAATGTTGAGAAATACAGTTTCCAAAAATATTGGCCTCTTAGATCCATATTTGCAATTTGGAATCAATGAGTTATGATTGTAGCTAGGATATTCCTAGCTTCATGGATTTTAGCATGAAATCAAGACAGATCCCTGTAAGAGGGCTGATCAAAGGGATGTTATTTCCCGCAAAGCCTATAAAGAGTTGTTTGGCCAGATCTGCAAATCCAGGAGGAATATGATTAATGATGTTTAAACTTAATTGTGGCATAAGCCAGAACTACTGCTGAATGGTTATGTGTTGGTGCTAACAGTAAAATTGATGTATTCCAGTCACAACCTGCATTATTATACATTTATTTGTCTACATTTTTCAGTTAAACCTCAATGTTATATTCTCATACTGTAACTATACCCTTGTAAGAATAGTGACTCCTTGTATTCTTCTGGTTTTGCATCTACCATTCAATCAGCTTTAACTGCAGAGAAACCCTCACTCCAACCAAGCTAACATCTCAAATTACAGGCACAGGAAGTGGCAGAATATATCGAAAGGGAAGATAAAAGACACATATTTGTTTTTTTTGCATGGATGTATCACTGTCACGGTCAGCATTTGTTGCCCATACCAAATGATCCCATTGAAGCTTTTATGAAATGCAGCAGACAATGTGGTGTAGGTACATCCGCAGAACAATAGGGAGAGGGCTCCAGGGTTTTGAATGAACGACATTCCTGACCTCAGGATGTCCCAAAGCACAAATAAAACCGAAGAGTTACTACTGGAAGTGTAATCCATATTGTAATATGCAGAGACACAGCAATATATTTGGGTACGGCAATGACCAACTAATTTATTACTGATTTTTGTTGAGTGGAGGGGCACATTCCAAAACTAGAGGGCATAGCTTTAAGGTGAGTGGAGGAAGACTTAGAAAGGACCTGAGGGGTAACTTTTTCACATAGAGGGTGTTGAATGTATGGAATTGCCAGAGGAAGTGGTGGAGGCTGGTACAGTTACAACATTTAAAGGCATCTAGATGGGTATATGAATAGGAAAGATTTAGAGGGATATGGGCCAAGTGCTGGTAAATGGGACTAGATCAGTTTGGGATTCTAGTCGGTGAGGATTGAAGGGTCTAATTCTGTGCTGTATGACTTGGTGACTCTACATGTTAAATGCTGTCGAGGTCTCTTGAAGAACTCATTTGCTGTTTACAAATGTGCTATGATACCTTTCATTTTCTTCGGAAATTAGGCAGAGTTTGTTGTGTTATCCAGATGATGGTGCAATCTTCCTATTATTCTGTGTAAGGTATCAGCTTGGATTGTGTGCAAAAATCTCTCATCTGGGGTTTAAACGCATGGTTAAAATGGAGGCTGACTTGATTTGCACTTTAGTCCAATTACCCTCCATTCTCTAAATGCTTTTTTACTCAAAGTCCAACTTGGCATTCAGTGCTTGGAATAGATCTTGTGTGCTGTGTAAAATGGCTGATAGGGGATAAATTTTGGCTTTTTGTAGTAAAATTGCACACAGCCTATGGGATTGCACAGAGAGGTACATTAGTAAAATGAAAGATGGAGTTTTGTATTCCAGTAGCAATAGCCTCTGCATTAATACAAATAGGTTCCAACAGCCAACCAAGAGGAATTTATTTTCAGTACACAGTGTCTGTGGGTGACACAGGAACTGATTTCACCGAATAATGCAGTCTGTGGGTTTGATACACTGTACCATATTAAGGGGAGAGTTAATTTTGGGGCACTGAGCTCCTCTATTTGAAGAAAAAAAACCACAACGATTTTTCTTACTTTTCAGTCACACAAATGATAGTCTCCTTCACAACTGAACTTACTGTTCAAAATGGTTCCTTTGCTGCTCTGACCTGCACAGCCACTGGGGATAGTGTCATTGTTTATTCATGGTATTAGAACGTCATTTAATTAAAACTCTGAAGGAAGACACAGGAATAAAGATAAGCTCTTATATGATCATATTTCTTCAAATTTGTTCTGACAATCAATAATTAATTTAAAGTATTTGTAATCTCTGTAACTAAATGATATTTTAACTTGATGGAGTGAAGCCATTCTCTTTACAACATGGGTGCCACTGGCCGGGCCATCATTTATTACCTGACCCAAGATGCCCTTGAGAAAGTGGTGGTGAGATGCCTTTTTTGAACCAATGCAGTCCACCTGCCATTAGGGAAGGAATTCCAGGATGTTGACTCGGTGACAGTGAAGAAACCTCGATATATTTCCAGGATGGCTTGGAGGGGAACTTGCAGGTGGTGGTGTTCCCATGTATATGCTGTCTTTGTCCTTCTAGATGGAAGTGGTCATGGGCTTGGAAGCTGCTGTCTGAGGATCTTTGGTGAACTTCTGCAGTGCATCTTGTAGAAAGTACACAGTGCTGTTACTGAGTGAGTGGTGGAGGGAGTGGATGTTTGTGAGTGTAGTGCTAGTCAAGTGGGCCTCTTTTTGTCCTGGATGGTATCAAACTTCTTGAGTGTTGTTGGAGCTGTACCCATCCAGGCAATTGGGGAGTATTCCAATGCGCTGCTGACTTGTGCCTTGTAGATGATGGACAGGCTTTGAGGATTCAGGAGGTGAGTTACTTGCTGCAGTGTTCCAAGCCTCTGTGTTTATATGATGAGTCCAGTTGAGTGTCTGGCCAATGGTAACCCTAGGATATTGATAGTGTTTGAACGTCAATGGGCGATGGTTAGAATGTCTCTTATTGGAGGTGGTCAATGCCTGGCATTTATGTGGCACGAATGTTACTTGCCACTTTTCAGCCCAAGCCTTAATGTTGTCCAGATCTTGTTGCATTTGACCATGGATTGCATCTATATCTGAGGAGTTGAAGAATATTGTGCAATTAACAGTGAAAATCCCCACTTCTGACCTTATGATGGAGGAAAGATTGTTGATGAAGCAGCTGAAGACGGTTGAGCCTAGGACACCTCCCTGAGGAATTTCTGCAGAGATGTCTGGGAGTTGACATGACTGACCTCCAACAACTATACCCACTTTGTTATTTGCCAGGTTTGACTCCAACCAGTGGAGAGTTTGTCCCATTGATTCCAGATTTGCTAGGGCTCCTTAATGCAACACTCAGTTGAATGCAGTCTTAATGTCAAGGGCTGTCACTCTCGCCTCACCTCTGGAATTCAACTCTTTTAACCATGTTTGAACCAGTGCCGTAGTGTTATCTGCTGACTCATGATAAGAATTGTTCTTTTTGCTCCTTTTAATTCCCTTTCTGCATTTTCCATAAGATATCTTTTAGTGGTGAATGCATGATATCGATAAGAAAAAAATTGAAAGGAAGTTAAAAGAAGAGTTAACATACCTCAGGGATTACTTGACTGGTGAGTGAGCAGGAAAGAGTACAATTTGGAAAGCACCAACCCTTTCTGCTGATCACCAACAGTGCTGTTTATTAGCAATGGGATATTACCCATGCAGAAACACAAGCTTCACTCTGACATAGGCTAAATTAATGTATTACATAGAATCCTACAGTGCAGAAAAAGGACATCTGGCCCATCAAGTCAGCCCAACCCAGGCCCTCACCCTATCTATACATTTACCATTGATAATCAACCCAGCCTGCACATCCCTGGACACTATGGGGTAATTTAACATGGCCAATCCATCTAACTACACACCTTTAGACTGTGGGAGGAAACTAGAGCATCCAGAGGAATGCCACGCAGACGCAGGGAGAATATTCAAAGTCCACCCAGACAGTTGTCCAAAGCTGGAATTGAACCCAGGTCCTTGGCACAGTGAGGTAGCAGTACTAACCACCAAGTCACTGTGCCATACATGTCTTATACAAATCTTATTTCTTCTCTCTGTCTTACCTGAAGCTGTTAACTGTGGTTGCTTTACAGCTTCTTAGGTGCTCTTCACTCTCTGGTACCTGGACTGTTTACCAGCCTGATATGTGAGCCCAGATTACTCATCCTAACCCGATTCTGTTTGTGGTCAATATCATGGACATTTCAATATCAGTAACTAGGATAAAACCAGGAGAGAACTTCTCTTTCTCTGCCCTGGCTTGTTGCTTATGGGCAGTTGAGATCAATTCATTGAGCATTGACCCATGATGGAACTTTTTATATTGTTGCTCAATTAGAGTCATAGAGATGTACAGCATGGAAACAGACCCTTTGGTCCAACTCGTCCATGCTGGCCAGATACCCTAACCTAATCTAGTCCCATTTGCCAGCACTTGCCCCATATCTCTCCAAACCCTTCCTATTCATATACCTAACCAGGTGCCTTTTAAATGCTGTAATTGTACCAGCCTTCATCACTTCCTCTGGCAGCTCATTCCATTCACGCACCACCCTCTGCATGAAAATGCCCCTTAGCTCCCTTTTATATCTTTCCCCTCTCACTCTAAACCCATGCCCTCTAGTTCTGGACTTCCTCACCCCAGGGAAGAGACTTTGTCTATATCTCCTATCCATGCCCCTCTAGAAGGTCATCCCTTAGTCTCTGACATTCCAGGGAAAACAGCCCGAGCCTATTTAGACTCTCCCTTTTGCTCAAATCCTCCAAGCCTGGCAACATCCTTGTAAATCTCTTCTGAACACTTTCAAGTTTCACAACATCCTTCTGATAGGAAGGAGACCAGAATTGCACGCGATATTCCAACAGTGGCCGAACCAATTGTTTGCTGCTTTAATTGTACTGGGAGATGTTATACATTTCAGATAGAAATGGAGCCCGTGCAAACTGGAATTAGAAATGGTTATTTGAAAAGTGTTGGAATGATGGAATGTTTACTTCACAGAGATAGATTCGTCAAACCTGTGCCAATGTTTTATTTCATGGAAGCCATCTGGATTTATTCTTCACCCCAATTCAGTCACTGTAGTCTTCACTCAGTGTTCCAGCCAAGAATTTTAAATCATGCCTCTTAATTGCCTTGGGAAGCGGAAATGCAGGGAGACTGTTGCTATGGCAACACTCCCTCTGCCATGTCACATCATGAAGGTTGCAAGCTGCAGTTCGGAATCTTGTAACTCTAATGGACATTCCTGGCTGAGGTTGTGATTCAGCTTATTTGGGTTCCAGCTATATTCAAAGCCTCTGGAGAAATTGGCAGGGTTTAGCTGAGGAACATTAGTCCTAGTACAAACATAAAGTGGCTGCATGTTAACGAGCAGTAATAAGTGCACCACAATAGAAATAGTTAAGTTAAAACCATTTTCAGTCCAATTTTTAAATCGTTGAGTTCCATTCATTTTCAGATTCAGTGGGTGTCCTGCAATCGCATCCTTAAAAACATTACCTCTAGATCTCGCTGAAAGGAATGTACAAGAGCAGCCCTGGAAAGAAGAGCCTTCGATTCTTGTTCTTTTCCTTTGATGGGAAGATGGAGGGCAAACCTCTGTGTGGGTGGAGTAGAAATTTGGCCCCACTTCTGAACTTAGTGTTTCTCAGATGTCATATGTTACAGGACCACTGCCTACCCAAGGAATTCCCAGAACGATAAAACAAAAGGTTGCTATAGTTATCGACTGACATTCTTTCTGCTAAACCTTACCTTATAGGACACCAGATGTTGCTGATTCCTAGGGTTAATCTGACTGATGAAGGCTTATATCATTGTGTGGCTTCAAGCACACTGGGACAAGATGAAAGGACTGGAAGATTAAAAGTGCATGGTACTGCTACAGCTTTATAATCTCTTGATTTTTGACACTACATTTTTATATTCTGTTTATTCTTGTCCCCTAATTGACACTTTTTTTATATTTCTAATTTTAGCTCATATTCTGTTATGCCTTTCTGTTCTCTATTTCTTACTGTTCCCACATTGTGTCTTACAATGTTGCTCCATCTTTTTAACTTTTCCCTTTTTATTTCTCTGTATCCCATCTCTCACTGTCTGTGCCCAATGCCTTCAAGCTCTTTGCATTATATTCTTCACCTTTCTGTCATCTTCATCTTTTGGCTCCCATTCCCCCATCACTTCTTGTATTCTTTATTCTGGTTTTCTTTCATCTGCTGCTCTTGCTGCAGTCCCGCCTAGTATTCTGTTCCTCAATGCCTCAACGCAGGTTCGTCATGGATTGGAATTTACGCTGTTCTGTGATGTGTCTGGAATTCCAAAGCCTAATGTCTTCTGGTTCTTCAAGAACAGGCCTTTAATTGCCAGTAATCAGCCTAACGTTCTCACAGAGAATGGAATACTTAAAATAAGAAAGGCAATGCAAAGTTTTGAAGGTATGTACCAATCTGGTATTTTTAAATGGATAGTGATTTTTTAAAATTCACTCGCAGCACATGGGCATCGCTGACTGGGCCAACATTTATTGCCCATCCTCAGTTGCCCTTCAGAAGGTGGTGGTGAGCTGCCTTCTTGAACTGCTGCAGTCCATGTGCTGTCGATAGACCCATGTTGTCATTAGGGAGGAAGTACCAGGATTCTAAACCAACAATTCTGCAGATCTAAAACATTATTTCTACTTTAACTGCACTGCCCTTCTGTGAAATGTGTTTTCCATAAGACAATAAGACCATATGACATAGGAGTGAAAGTAAGGCCATTCGGCCAATCAAGTCCACTTGCCATTTAATCATGGCTGATGGGCATTTCAATTCCACTTACCCACACTTTCCCTGTAGCCCTTAATTCCTTGTGAGATCAAGAATTTATCAATCTCTGTCTTGAAGACATTTAACGTCCCGGCCTTCACTGCGTTCCGTGGCAATGAATTCCACAAGCTTTCAAATCCTGAAGTCTACACAATGAGTGTTTATGCAGGAATTTAAAACAGTAACATATAGTTAATGATGACTTGTGGTGGTGTTATCCCTGGGATAATAATCCAGAGACACAGGCTAAACTGGATGATAGACCATAAAACCATTAAATGGCTGTCCAGTGGATGCAGCACAAGATATAAACAATAAGGATAAATGGGTGAGTAAGATTGTGTACACAAAGTTGCTTTGTTTACAGCAATGTTTAAAACTCAGTGCACATTGCAAATGAGATGGATAGTATGAGTCAGAAAACTTACCGACTTGGCAAATCCACTTCAATAGTTAGAAGCAATTTTTGCTCTAGGAAGGTGGGGCACAAGTGAGTCAGACTGTTAATCCTGGAAGCAAATCAAAGTAATGTCTTGCATGTGTGAGTGCTGAAACTGATTGGTTAGAAGTCCCAACTCAGTTCCCTGTGACTGTTGATGTACGAATAGTTTGCTCCTCTAGCTTTTCCCTCTCCCTCATCACTCCACTCACCCCCACCATGCCCTAGTGTCTCACTAACCTACTATCATGCTCTTTTTATGCCCACTCACCGAGTTTGCCTTATGCACAGAATCATTGAGCCACATTATAACAATGATCAGTCTTGAATTCTAAGGGAAAAAGAATGCCCATTCATAAATCTGATTTAAAATATAATTATTGCCCTTACAAACTCATTGAAATGTCAATCAGCTAAACTTCAACCTATCAAAGCAGAGAACCTGCTGAAATAATCCAAGTCTCAGAGTCTAGCTAAACATTCATAATGAGGCTATCTGGAAAACTGGTATCAAAGAGACGAATGGCCAGAGATCTGTTTCTGCAAATTGAAGGTTCAGGAAGGAGTCTTGGGGCAGGGAAGCCAGGAAAGGAGAATGGAGGCCCTGGAGTGGGCATAAGACCTTTTACATGTATCTTTCAAAACCAGGCAATGGTTCAGGATTGGTACCATGAACAATGTGTTCTCCAGAACAGGGCGAACGTGATGCTGACCCTGCCAAGGAACTAGCCAGAATGGGAGAGCTGTGTGTAGGATCACTGCTTGCACTTTATCCCATGGCAGTGAAAATTACTGGTGGCAGGGATAGGGGTGGTGGAACTCCCAGAGGCAGGTTCCGCCTGCTAATTTTAAATGCCTGCAGCCTGACCTTGAGAATCATGGCTATTATGTAACTATTCTAACTGTGCCATCAGACTGCAAGTTTCTCTTTCTTGAATTAAAAATGGGTGATATGGCGGAACCATATAGAAGAATAGAAAATAGGAATAGGAGTAGGCCATTCGGTCCTTCAGTGCTGCTCCATAATTTGATATGATCATGGTTGACCATCCAACTCAGTACCCTGTGCCTGCTTTAGCACCAATTCTACAATGTGAAATAGTGTATTGTGTGATATTTATGATGCATTCCATTATTACACTTATTCAACTCTGTTAATTATAAGTTATTAAACATTTGAAAGGAATATTACTTCAAAGGAGAGAGCCCTCTGTAGCATTTGCTTTAGTTGAGTCTCGATCCATCTGCCAGTGGGTTGATGGTCAACATTAGTTGTGTTAATATAACCTGGTTATTTATTTCAGGTATTTATGAATGTGAAGCTGTGAATGAAGCAGGGTCAGCAAAAAGATCTGTAGCTGTATATATTGAAGGTAAGTTTTCTTTAAACTCCATCTATATTGTGTTTTAAAAGTATTGATGAGCTCTCCCCTTCCATCCTTTCCCTATCTCACAGGACCAAATATATCTTGTTCCCAGTGCTGTTGATCAATGAAGTGGGAGTTGTGACCGACTTAATTTTGGTAAGGGGAGATCAGGCAAAAATTACACCCATTGGCTTTTGGTGTTTGGGAGTAATAGTGGATCGTCCAATGAGCTGTGATCTGGTCCAAATAGATTATAATGCATCCACTGCAAGGTAACAGCTCTCTATGTGTAACATCATGGTTAAACACTAGATGGACCCAACAAATTCTTATACCTCAAAGAGTTGTATGTTTGACCTTGTTCCATACCCATCTTAAGAGACATGGCAAATAGTCAGGAACGTGAGATGTGCTTATCAAAATATCTAGTGACATTTATGAGCAGGTATCTAGGCTCAAATAAATGAAACACTACAAGTAGGAAACTCATCGAATGGGATTGGTTGCCTGTTTTTAAATTGTTTTACAGGATGTGGGTCAGCATTTATTACCCATCTGTACTTGCCTTGGAAAAGGTGGTAGTGATCTGCTTTCTTGAACCAGTACAGTCCATGGGAATGAGGTATACCCACGGTGCTGTTAGGAAGGCAGTTCCAGGATTTTAATCCAGTCTGAAGGAAGAGAGAGATAATTCAAAATCAGGAGGGGAACTTTAAGGTGCTGGTGCTGCCATGCATCTGCTGCCCTTGTCCTTCTACCTCGATCACAGGTTTGGAGGGTACTATTAGAGTCATAGAGTCAGAGATGTGCAACATGGAAACAGACCCTTTGGTCCAAACCATCCATGCCGACCAGATATCCCAACCCAATTTAGTCACACCTGCCAGCACCCAGCCTATATCCCTCCAAACCCTTCCTATTCATCTACCCATCCAAATGCCTCTTAAATGTTGCAATTGTACCAGCCTCCACCACATCCTCTGGCAGCTCATTCCATACACGTACCGTTCTCTGTGTGAAAAAGTTGCCCCTTAGATCTCTTTTATATCTTTCCCCTCTCACCCTAAACCTATGCCCTCTAGTTCTGGACTCCTCAACCCCAGGGAAAAGACTTTGTCTATTTATCCTATCCATGCCCCATATAATTTTGTAAACCTCTATAAGGTCACCCCTCAGCCTCCGATGCTCCAGGGAAAACAGCCCCAGCCTGTTCAGCCTCAATGTGGGTGAATTACTGGAAAAGTTGCCCAAAACGTCGATTCTCCTGTTCCTTGGATGCTGCCGGACCTGCTGCGCTTTTCTAGCAACACATTTTCAGCTCTGATCTGCAGCACCTGCAGTCCTCACTTTCTCCTCGTTGGTGAATTACTGCCTTGCATCTTGTAGAGATGCTGCCACTGACATCAATAGTAGGAGGAGTGAATGATGAGATGGTGACCCGGATGCCAATCAAGTGAGATACTTTGACCTGAATGGTCAGTGTTTTTGACCCTGCACTCATTCAGACAAGTTGGGGAGTATCCCATCATACTCATGATTTGTGCCTTGTGGATTGTAGACAGGTTTGAGGGGTCAGGAGGTGAGTTACTCACTGAAGAATTCCCAGAGTCTGACTTGCTGTTGCAGCCACAGTATTTAAATTCTAGTCCAGTTCATGTTCTGGTCAATGGAAACCCCCAGGATGTTGCTAATGGGGGACTCAGTAATGGTAATGCTATTGGATGTCAATGATTAGATTCCCTCTTGTTGAAATAGGCCTACTTTGTACTCTATTCAATATTACCTTCCATTGCCTTCAATGAAAAGAAAAGTTCAGAGAACAAAGTGGGAAATTGACCAATTAGTTGAAAGTGACCCCAGTTTGTGTTCAAATATTTCAGTGGGTCTTGAACCTGTAACTGAAATGCTAACAATATTAATGAGGTAAAATAAGAGGACACAGTTCGATTCACATTCTAACAGTCCTTGTTGATTTATTGTGCGTGGGGTATTGATATTGACAAATGGAGTTGAAATTCAACCTTCTCTGTCAATTACAGTACAGAATGCGCTGCAAAATGCTATCATTTTCTTTCTTCAACCTTTGCTGGTTTCCAGTGTCTGAAGGAGCCCTGGTGATTTATGCAAATAAATATATGCACCCACAAACACTGGCACTGTAAGCACCAAGATTGAGTTTCTAATGTTGAATCCTTGAAATCAACAAAAAGACCATGATCACACTGTTGTAGAAAGTTCCCTTACAGTTAAGAAAATGTTTTACGTTATGATGCAAACAGTTCAGGATTTTCATTCCAGTCCTTCTGATTCTTTATGATTTGCTCATTCTGTTGTCAGTGAAAGCCAACTGACAGAAATTTTAATGTTTTCCCATATCATGAAGCAACCACAATCCAAATTTCCAATCTTCAGGCATGTTATCTAATTAACTACTGCCCCATTTTGTTATTCTTGCTTAAAATCAATAGAGTACAATAGCAATTACAAATGAGGATTGAATTTTCCAATGCATGACTCTAGAACAGAGGATGAAAAAGATTGGCCTTTTCAAATCAATAGACTCAAAAATTAGAGAAGGATATGGAATAGAAGGAAGCCATTCAGTCTAAGGCCTGTGTCAAGCCTGTTAGAGTTAGTTAATTAGTGACGTTCCTCCATTCTTTATCCCAGTGCTGCATCAGCTTTAAGCCGCACATGATAGCCATAATATGATGTGGCTGTGCCTCTGACAGGGTGATTGTCACCAGAAAAGTGCATTGGATATAGATTTCAGCTCTATTGCTAACCCATGCTCCAATCTGTCGGGCTCCTAGATTTGGACCAGAGCCTTACAAACGTACTCTTGTATATAACCCAGAATTTATAAAAATGGTGGGATAGAAACTCTGAAATTATATTAGTTTTTCTCCGAGTTTGATGAAGTAACTTCGGCTTCTAGGCTGGATTCCAACTTTGACTGATACACGCTGCTGCACATGTCTTGAAACAAAACAATTCCAGACAGGAACTGAAGCAGTTCCTGCAAGTGCATCATGAATCAACAAGAAACGTATGTCACCCCTGGACCCGCGGGACTACAGTCACTTGTTCTAAACACTGCCAGGTTGTTCACACAAAAGTTTATTTGTTCATTGGATTGATGGGAGTTAGCATAGCAGTCAGAAATGTAATTGATTAAATGGAATGCTCATTACATTATAGATGCTTTCATTTCTGGTTTCAATTAATATTTTTAAAAACTTTTAAAAACTATTTCCCTGATTCCTCGAATTTGTGATTTTAAGTTTGAGTTTTGAGTTTATTGTTTAATTACTAAATAGACAACATTAATAGGTTTAAAAATATATAAAGAGGAAATGAAAACCTTTAGCCTTGAATTTTCTGATTGGTTAAAATCCAACAGACTCCCTATTGAACCAATGGGAAACTATAAGTGAAAATGTTTTGTTTGTTCCATTTTTAATGTTCATTGTTTTCATGAGCTAGTCGTTTGTTTCGCTGCTGGGAGTGAGACAATACTGCAATGTAATAGCTACCATCATTTGCTAATGCAGTCATAATTGCTAGTCCAAAATCAATGCTTGTGCATTGGGTTCTTCCTAAGCGGAGATAGTGTCTTAGTGATAAAGCCACTGAACTTGTAATACAGAGTGCCAGGTTAATATTCTGAGACTTTGGGCTAGACATTTTTATAAAAAGGCTACAAGTAATGTGGGAAGTGGAAACATTCACTGTGCTCTTCTGAGATTGGCTTTAGGCATTTTGAGATATTAGAGATGAAGGAACTCTTTATGTTATATCTTGTCAGTCTAATGTCAAAATGGAAAGGAATTCACTCCTGAAACCTCATGGACCTTCCCTGTATTGACACAGAAAATAAAATGGCTATTAATATTTTCTAAAGCTAACTTTTTAAAAATCCGGACACACCCAGACACCATTACAAATAATACAGGTTTTTCCTCACAAATAATTTGTTCCCTTAAAGATGGTGACAAGATCCACCTGCTTCAAGTAATGAGGAATTAAATTTAATGGCGTTTACACTCAGTACAGGGTTAAACCCATTTAATTATAATTTAAGACCCACAAATCCAAGGACTGATGTATTCAGTGAAAAGAAACTTATGCTTGCCTGGATTCAATTCCAAATCCTAGATCCTAGGACTTCAGCCATAGCATGTGGAAAATTGTTATAAAAGTGTACCAGAAGGTACCATTGGCCGGGAGTTTGCGGTTGGAAGGATGACAAATTGTCAATATTTGCCATTGCTGAGTAGAACTAACAATGATCTAGAATTAAACAGAGGAATTAAGGTGCAGCAGTCACTACTGCCCTGCTGTTCCAAAGTGTATACTGTTGGAATCTTCCCACTTGCAATCAGCATGGACTCAATAGGTTGACATGAATTCAAACTTTTTGTGCGCTGTTGCTATAAATATCAAAGATAAGTTAAAATCTAATTTATTGAGATATAATTGTTCTTAAGAGAATATTAAGTCATAAGTATTGCTGAACATTTGTTCTGAGGTTGAAAACCTAATTTTTACAAGTATGGAACTACATTCTGTCTGAATATTTGACAAGGTATAATTTAAGTAACAACATTTTTTTTTCTTAAAACCTGATTTTGATATTTCAGCCTCTACCTTAATCCGTTCATCAATCACTTTCTGTAAAATGATTTAAACTTACATCGTATTGCTTCTCTCGGACAATTCTCCAGTCTGGATAAGTCTGCCTGATTCCTGTATTGCTCTTAGGCTCCACAGCTGGCTCCATCTTCAAAGTTTCATTTGAATAAGATAAACTATGTGTATAGAACTACTCAATCCTTGATAACCATGATTTGGAGGTGCCAGTGTTGGACTGAGATGGACAAAGTTAATTTTTTGCTTAATCTTTATGCATTGCTTTTTTGATGGCAGCCTTTTTTTCGCTGTTGACCACAAAATCTGTGACAATTAGGTGAAACAGATATAATCAAGTAATTACTTAATATAGTATTATAACTACTTCCATCCACTTTGTCATGCTTTCATTAGAAATGAACATGAAATGTTGAATTTCAGCTGGTGAA
Source organism: Chiloscyllium plagiosum (assembly GCF_004010195.1). NCBI lineage: Eukaryota > Metazoa > Chordata > Chondrichthyes > Orectolobiformes > Hemiscylliidae > Chiloscyllium > Chiloscyllium plagiosum. The sequence goes on from NC_057739.1 coordinate 23,394,694, forward strand.
ATGGACATTCTCTGAAATGTTTGAATATGAAGCCATGCTGACTAAAACTGACTGCTTATGTTTGGCTTCACTGTCATTTCTTAATAGGTTGTTGTTAGGGTTTTAAATTGCAGTCGTAAATTAAATAGAGGGAATGTAAATATTTCAAAAGATTTAAATTTGTAAGAAAGAAAGTGGGATTATGTCAGATAGAATGTTCTGCTCTTAAACTTTCCCTTTAAGAAAGGATAACTTGACTGTTTTCAGTGAACTAACTGCATCAATAGATTGCAAAGTGAGCAAACAAAAATGACCGTCAGTTTTTACAGAAATATTTATATTCACTTTATCGCTCACAATTCTGAAAGCTTGGCTTCAATTTATACGAGCTTAAATGGTTTTCCCTTGTTTGGGAATTTATTGCTGAAAGCTCATGTTAGTCTTAATGTCCATACTTTGCACGCAATCTTGGATATGGGATCTGGAACTTGTACTGTGTCTGTGTCTGTGTTGTTGGGGCCCATGGTTGTGGTTTGCAAATACCAGAATAGGCAATCTTCCAGATTGGATTCTGATGCCGTTCCACTGCTTGCGTTTGCCAAAAAGTTACTGCAGTCAGAATGGCTGAAAGAGCAGCCCTATGAAAAGGCCTGTAGAAGTGGTCATGCAACTTCTGCATTTCTGAAGCGATTGGTCAGGTAATTATTACAAGATACACCACCCCCAATTTAAGGCCCATATGATTACTAAACAAAATTTTACGACATGATCTACACTGTACCACCACTGGGCAGTACAGTGGCTCAGTGGTTAGCACTGCTGCCTCACAGCGCCAGGGACCCGGGTTTGATTCCCGCCTCGGGCATCTCTCTGTGTGGAGTTTGCACATTCTCCCTGCGTCTTGCGTGGGTTTCCTCTGAGTGCTCCCACAATCCAAAGATGTGCTGGTCAGGTGAATTGGCCATGTTAAGTTGCCCATACTGTTAGGTGCATTAGTCAGGGGTAAATATAGGGTAGGGGAATGGTTACTCTCCGGAGGGTTGGTGTGGACTTGTTGGACTGAATGGCCTGTTTCCATTCTGTGGGGAATCTAATCTAACCAAGGATCATAAATAATATTTGTAATTCACTGTTTGAGTCAAAAGAGGTTTAAGCTGCAAGGGAAGTTTTTTTTTCTCTCTTCTTTGAGAAACATTTGGTACAAAACAGAGAAAAGCATGGTGAACTGGCATAAGGTTATATCCACAGTCGGCTCAAATATGTATGCCATTCTGTCTGAATAAGCTTAAAATGAGTCAACATAGCCTCCATTTACTGCTTAAGCACATAAAGATGGAGACAGTAAGAGCAGGAGGGGGTCATTTAATCCTTTGAAGCCACTTCAACTTTCAGTGAGATTGGGGCTGATATTCTAATTTGGCACCAGTATCATTGCACTATCTGCATTTTTTTTGATATTTTGAATTTGTAGAGATCTATCAATCTCAGTCTTGAAAATACACAACAACTGAGCCTTCACAGTCCTCTGAGGTAGAGAATTCCACAGATTCCAGCACCCTCAGAGTGCTCCTCATCAGAGCCCTTTATTTTGAGACTGTGTCCCATGGTTCAAGACCACTCAGCCAGAGGAAACATCCTTCCCATCTACCCAGCTGAGTTGTGGAAGAATTTTCCATGTGTGAATGAGGTCACCTCTCATTCTTCTAAAGCCCTGAGAATACAGGCCTAGTCTATTTAATTTTTCTTCCATCCTAGGAATTAATTTGTTGAACCTTTATCACACTGTCTCCATGGTAAATAAATCTTTCTGTAGGTGTGGAGATGAAAACTGCACACTATACTCCCTGTGTAGTTTCAACAAAGCGCTACATATTTTCCGTAAAAAACCTTTGCTCTTTTATTTAAATCCTCTTACAATAAAGGCCAATGTACTCTACTTTTATAATTGGTTGCTGTGAAGACATCAGAAACAAAAACAGAAATTGATGGAAAAGCTTAACAGGTCTGGTAGATCTGTGAAGAGAAATCAGAGTTAATGTTTCGGGTCTGGTGACCCTTCCTCAGAGCGGCTGTACTAACACATTAACTTTCAAGGACACTCAAGTCCCTTTGACATCCAACACGTTCCAGCCCCTCACCATTTAAGAACAGCCCTGTTTTCACACCCAATATGAACTGTAGGTCAAGGAGAGTATGTACACTATGTACACCAATGTCAGTTCATTTGAATTTGTTCCTTGCCTACTGCAGGTTTGTGGTTAGTGACAGGTCATTCTCTCCATTGTAGATAGGCAGGAGGCTGCATCAGGAGGTGGAGAGGTCACTGTTTCAGGTGTAGAGGTATGGATAAGTGAACACAGGTAGAGGGTATCACCTGATTGGTCGATGGGAGGAATGAATCCGGTTGGTAGCTAAGTCAATCAGAGCAACAGAATGGAGAGGGAAGGGCTTTAGAGAGAGTTGGGAAAGGGGAAGGAAGGTTATTTGAAATTGGAGAACTCAGTGTTGAGTCCTTTGGGCTGTAGGCTGCCCAGATGAAAGATGAGGTATTGTTCCTCCAATTTGTGATCTGATTCATTGTGGCATTGGAGGAGGCCAAGGATGATCATGTTGGAAAGGGAATGGGAAAGGGAATTAAAATGGCCGGTGACTGGGAGGTCCAGTCGGCCCCTGATAGCCCGGCTGAGAAACGTGCTCTGAGTTTACACTCGGTCTCCCCGATGTAGCGAAGACCACATCGGGAGCACCTGATGCAGTAAACTAGGTTGGAGGAGAGGCAGGTAAACCTCTGTCTCACCTGGAAGGACTATTTGGGGCCCTGGATGGAGGTGAGGGGGATGGTGTACCGGCAGGTTTTGCATCTTTTCTGGTTGCAGGGGAAGGTACCTGGGGGTTCGGGAGGGAGTCGGTGAGGAGAGTCGGTGTGAACCAAGGACTGTTGAAGTGAATGCTCTTTGAGGAAGGCAGCGAGGGGTGTGGAGGGGAAGCTATTCTTCATGATGGGGTCAGGTTGGAGTTGGTGGAAGTGTTTAAGGATGATGTGTTGGATGCGGAGACTGGTGGGTGGTAGGTGAAGATAAGGGGGACCCTGTCTGTATTGTGTGTAGAGTAGGGGGGGGAAGTTTAGAGCAGTGGAATGGGGAATGGAGGAGTTGTGGGAGGTGAAGAGCTGTCTGGATGACAGAGGGAGGAAAAAGCAGGCTGTTCCAAATAGGTGGATGGCTGGGATCCTTGGGAGTGGAATGTATCCTTGTCCAAGCAGATGTAGTGCAGGTGAGGAATTGGGAGAACAGGATGGAATTCTACAGGATGCTGGGTGGGCGAAGGTGTAGTCCAGTAGTTGTGAGAATCTGTGGATTTATAGTAAATGTCCATCTGGAGATTGTTGCCGGAGGTGGAAATAGAGAGGTCAAGAAAGGGGAGGGAGGTGTCCGAGATGGACCAAGTGAACTTGAGGGCAGGGTGGAAGTTGTGTGCAAAATCGATGAACTGCTCCAGTTCAGCCCGGGTGCAGGATGCAGCATCGATGCAGGCATTGTTGTTTTAATTGCAGCATTTAATTCTTTATTCTTCTATCCACTGGATAAAATCCACCAAGCATCAAGTTAGAAACTGTTAACAGTTAAGCTCTTCATATCACAGATCAGCCCATCTTGAGCCTAACCAGTGAACACTTGAGAATTTCCATGCTTGCAATTTACTGTATTTGCAAACAGAACTTCCACCCTGAATCAAACAGTTCAGTTTGTATTACCAGAAATGTTTTCTCTTCAGGGATTGTATTTGGTACGTAGTTCTCTACATTTATATCTTCGCAAATCGCATACAATTTTGAAACAATGCATGTATCACTGGGATATTTCCTACCAGACGGTAGCAACTTTTGTATAGAAGTCTGGAATAGTGTTGCTGTGTATTTTGGAAGATGAATGCAATCGTGGAGATCAAAGTAGTGAGGCTTTTAGTTTGAATTATGTTTCAATGTTTCATATTATTTATTTGTGAACCGATTTCTTTGCTTCATCCTGCACATCAATGCCTTTCAGGGTTTACATATTTTAGAGTTTATTTATCCCATCGCTACATTTCTAGACAGTTACTGAAGATTGAATTTGCAGCTGTAAACCTGAGAGATTGCAATTAAATAGTGCAGCTCAGAAATTTGAATTGCAAATATGTATTGAAGATCTATTAGATTTAATATATTTTATGAAGGAGGAAGTGAGGACTGCAGATGCTGGAGAATTTTCGACTCTCTAATTTATGAACAACACTGTAAATTAATCACAAGTAATTCCTGGGCTGCTGCATGTTTGTTTTCTGTAATAGAAGGTTGTAATAATTTTCGTTCACTCTGCCCAAGAACATAGATGCCTGTTTTAATTAAATTCTATGTTTTTTAGCACCAGTGCAAGATCAGCTGACAGATGATTGTTCCTTAGCAGCATCCGACATCTCTGCTCCCACAAGTTTGGCACCAGAGGAACACACCGTCCATTCAGACATTCTGACAGCTATTGTATGTCCGTCAGTTTCAGTGAAGTCTAAACATCTGCATCATTCCTATTCTCAATCCTCAAGAGGAATCAAATTATTGCCTGTAACAGCTAGCTCAATAATATCACTTGACTCACAGTCTTCAGTCCCAGCAGCATTTGTAACTTTAAACATTGCTGTAACATCTGCAGTGAAACCATTTCCATCTGCAACAATGCTAACAGTGAGACCCTCTTCACCTTCAGCATTGGCAGTGGAGACACCTTTTCGATCTTCAGAAATGTCTACAGGGAAATTGTTTCCATTTCAGACAATATCCACAGTGAAACCCTTTCAATCTTGGGTAATATCTGCAGTGAAACCTTTTTCATCTTCAGCACCAGTTGCAAAGAGATCTTTACCATCTCCAGTAGCATCTACAATGAAATCTCTCCTATCTCCATCAATGTCTTCAGTAAGACCCTTGCCACCTCAGACACTGCGTACGATCCCAACAATATCTACCATGAACGCATTCCCAACTTTAACACCTTTAGCTCTAAGTTCTCCGTCCCTGGACATACCTGTCCTTACACAATATTCTACTCCAGTGGAAGTTGCTTTGAATCTTACGGATGTTTCCTCAACAGTGGGTGGCACAGCACTAACAAGCAATGTTAATTCTTCACTGGAGATATCTCGCTCAACAAATCCAGGAAAAGCAACTACTTTCACACAGGAGCAACTTCCCCTGTTAACAAGGAATTCCACTCTGCCATCACTGAGGACATATCTGCACTACTTGAGTAAAGATACGGCGAAGTATTCTTCAGAACCAGTTTGGAATTCTAATTGTACCACAAGCCAGCCATTTCATTCGTCAGCTGCAACCATTGGAACCAGTAAACGGTCTGTTCTTTTAATTCTACCTAGAATAAGGGGTGAGACTTTTATATAATTGGAAGGTGGTTGCACTCACTCCCTGAGTCAGAAGGCTGTGCCTTTTAGATGCACTCCAGAAACCTGAGAACATGATCTAGCCTACAATTCAGTGAGGTTCTGAGGAGTGTTGTATTGCTGTATGGGTTGTCTTTTGGATGACATGGCAAACTCATTGCTCAGCTACCCTTGCAGGTGGTTGTATAAGCTTTGTTGTTGCTCATCCAGAAAGAACAGGTATCTCCTGGTATGTTAGCCAACAATTCTAAAGCAACACTGTTGAAATAGATTTTCTGGTCAAGTACCTCTGTTGTTATGGGACCTAACTGAACACAAATAGATTGTTGCTTTTCCCGACACCACAACAGTGACTTCATTTCAAAAGCATTCGCCAGCTGTGAAGTACATAAGATCAAAATTATAAAAAAACATGGTTCTCTTTATCTGAACTTTGGGCTAATATCCATTAGCTAACTATAATGTTCACTGTCTTTGGTATTAATAAGATTAAAAATATTAAACATAGCTTCCCACACCTTCATCAGTGCCTGACGTTGCAGCGATGAAACTTTTCAAAACTTCCACAAGCTATTAATTAAGAAAAGTTCTATACTATTCCCTAGTTCTATTCCCTTTGGAATTAAATAATTGTATGGACAGAATGTGCACAAAAGTAGTTTTCTAAGTTTTTTGGGAGGAACGGCAAATAATTATGCGAGTTAGTTTTGTTTTAAGCACAGTGTTTAAATGTAACACACTCCCATTGTTATTTTGTTCAAGCAAAGTATTAAAAAGCATATGACTCCAAAGTAATTCCTGTTGTGGGGAGATGCTTAGAAATAGGATGGAGTCTTTTTTGAAAAATCTTTTCAAAGCAACTGTAAAATATACTTATAAGAGAATTGGATAAAAGAAATATTTGGAAGGTTATGAGGATAAAGCAGGGCAATAGAAATAAGGGCATAGCATTTTCAGAGAGTCGTCACGATATAGACTAATGCACAATGCACTTACTGATTTTCTGAGCTGTAACATATTTTTGAGTGAAATTGTAGAAATATGGAATGTGCTGCCTGAGAGGGTGGGGGTGGTAAGTATTCTTGTGATGTTTAAGAAGCATCTGGATGAGCACTGAAACTGCCAGGGCACAGTCAACTATGGAACAAGTGCAAGTAAATGGGATTAGCATAATTTGGTATTTGTTTGGCAGCACGGTGGCTCAGTGGTTAGCACTGTTGCCTCACAGCGCCAGGGACCCAGGTTTGATTCCAGCCTCGGGCGACTGTCTGTGTGGAGTTTGCACATTCTCCCCGTGTCTGCGTGGGTTTTTCTTTGGATGTTCCGGTTTCCTCCCACAATCCAAAGATGTACAGGTTAGGTGAATTGTCTATGCTAAATTGCCCATAGTGTTCAGGGATGTTGAGGTTAGGTGCATTAGTCAGGGGGAAATTTAGGATAATATGGTAGGGGAATGGGTCTGATGGTTTACGCTTTGGAGGGTTTGTGTGGACTTGTTGGGTCGAAGGGCATGTTTCCACACTGTAGGGATTTATGAAATAAACATGATGGGCTGAATGGCCCGTTGCTATGCTCTATGACTCATATCCCAATTGTTACCTCCCCACTACTGACTCTTTTTCTATGCCTTACTCTTGCACAACAGATATGTTTAAGCAGAGGAAAAATGAAAACAGGAATCCCACCCAGTCAAAGTAGTCTTTCCTGTTGTGGAAATGTCAACGATGGTTCACTGTTACAAATTGGTGACAAAAACGTGTGTTTTGCTGTGTTAGTACTTGGCATTGGGAAAGAAAGTTGCATCGTTAGTCATAAATTCTTTTCTGGAGAATTTTATAAGGTAAGGCTATGGGGAATTGGACTAATGAGGTTGTGTTTTCATCATGAATTATATAGTACAGGCAGATGGGCTGCGTGGTCCCCTTCTATACTGAAATGCAGTAGAAAGTTTCTACAACTGGTAAGGATTATTGCTTATGTAGTCAACAGCTATAATTTCAACATAAAGGATGGTTTGAAAAGCCACATCTCACTGATATAGCTGGACATTTGATTCCCCTTAATTTCAGGTCGTCTGTGGAAAGAAATCAGAGTTAACATTTCAGGTCGAGTGACATTTCCTCAGAAGTTCTGAGGAAAGGTCACTGCACCCAAAGCATTAACTCTGATTTCTCTCCATGGGTGCTGCCAGATCTGCTAAGCTTTTCCAGCAATTTCTGTTTTTGTTTCTGACTTACAGCATCCACAGTCCTTGCAGTTTTTATTTATAGTCCCACAAAGATAGCAAAGATCTTGTAACTACTTGAAATTGTCAGTCATCTGTGCATTCACAGCCCACCGTACCCCAATGTGAAAATGGTAGATTGTAGAAGCTGGAAGCAGCACTGGTACAATAATGACATCCTTCAGACTTATGTCAACAAATGCCAAACGTTTTACACCGGGAGGCACAGCAGACGTTTTTTCCCCAAAATTTGAAGAGCAAGGTATTTGAATGACTTGACAGCTTAATAGCTTCACAAACCTTAGTCACATTTTATGCACATACATATCTACTGTTAACAAATCCAAAGGGACTCTGAGCATTTTGAAAGCTAACTTTGACCTCTGCAAAGAGCTCCAGTAGATCTAGATCTCTTCCTCAAAATCATAAAACCAATAAATAATATTTCAGAATCTGGGAGGCTAAAACTGCTTCTGAGTGAGAGCAGCTGCACTTTACATAATGCTGCTATCTCCATAACTACATAACGTATGGATTCCAGTTGCCCTATCCTTCATCCCACTGAAAATAGTGGCAGATGGATATGAAGGTGTGACTGGTGCCAGGCCTGTTTGGCTAAAGCAAGGATCTGTCGCATATCCACAAAGATCTAAGCCAAAAGTTCCTTGTTGTAGACGCTGTCTTGACTCTTTTCTCTCTTAGCACAAGTGATATCTAAACTACTGAGGGTTTCCAAGTTTTTTCAGTTTCCATACCTGAGTGCGTTGGAATGAATTTACGCTATTTACTAAAGTAACAGAGCTCTTTTGCATTAATCCCAAAGTGAAAGGGAACTATTTTCGCCTTCATTAGCTGGGTGTTATTGGAAGGGCTATTACATTTATTGTACTTAAAAACTATTTAATCACATTAATGTGGGAAATGACAGAGTTGATACTCATTCAGGAAGAGGCTGACAGACATTCTTCTCCTTTACCATCCCAAAATTTTATGTATTGACATAGAAGTCAGTTTTCACACCTAATGACAGTCAAGGTCAGAAGTGGTACTTTTCCATTAAAGTTGTTTTGCTCTTTGGCACTGATTTCCTCTCAGCAAAGACAATTAATATCACCATTTTCAGGAAGGAAATTGAGAGGAACTGTTCCTCTGTATGCATTATTATTATTATTATTAATAATAATAACCATAAACCAGAGCTGTAGGCCAGGAGTTAGTTTATAAAAATGTGTGAACTTCCTGATGGTTTGATGATGCTTTGAAAATTATTTTATTTTATTATTTGGCTGGGAATGAGACAGTTTGCTTACATGTCTCTGGGCTCCCATTACTATGATAAACATTCTAACCCATTTCTCATATTGTGAGACCCTGCTATTCTCCATGACTCTTTGATATCTGTGTCAGTGCAGGGTGATTGACTAGTCTATCATGAATAATATGTGACACTTGTTATTACACACATTTAAAGCATTGCTTTGTGGAATATTAATCAATCTGGGATGGGGTTTCTGACTTTAAGGCCCAATTGAGAAGTTTGATACTTGAAATCACACAGGTTAGATTATTATCAAATTTCACATTTAATGCATTTATATAACCACAAACATAAAATCATCCATAAGCCAGTTCTATTAGGTAGATAGTAATAAAACACAGACATTTTTACTTTGCTTTCAATATTACTCTTGACGTACTTAAGCTTTGTATCAGCTTTTCTTAAATACATCTGTCATAGAAATATGCATTTTCTAAGCAAGTGTCTAGTCTACTATTTCTAAATAAATAGTTTTTTTTAATCATGGAATGTGACAAAAAAATCAATGTGCTGACTCATGTACTGGGTTTGTTAATTATGTATTGTTAAGACAGAGACTTGAGGAGTGCACCATTGCTCTCATACCACTAAAAGTATGGGTCACAATGTAAAACAAAAATACTTCAAATGATCAATTGAATAACAACGGGTTCAATTCCCGCCTCAGGTGACTAACTGTGTGGAGTTTGCACATTCCCCCCATGTCTGCATGGGTTTCCTCCGGGTTCTCTGGTATCCTCCCACAGTCCAGAAATGTGTAGGTCAGGCGAATTGGCCATGCTAAATTGCCCGTAGTGTTAGGTGAAGGGATAAATGTAGGGGAATGGGTCTGGGTGGGTTGCGCTTCGGCAGGTCGGTGTGGACTTGTTGGGCCGAAGGGCCTGTTTCCACACTGTAAGTAATCTAATCTAAACTCTTTCAGGTTTTAAATAACATAATCTATTAACAAGGTTTCTTAATGAACAGAATTATTGCTTTAAAATCAAAATGAAAGCGCATTCAATGAAGATGTATTAATTCCCTTCATATAAGGCATTGAGCACAGAATCTTTAAATATTTTTAAAGTAGAGGTTAAATTGGAGGAAAGCCTAGATAGAATAGGATAGACTACTGGTGAATCCTAATAGAGGTATAATGAGAGGTACTTTATGGCATCACAGTAATAGATACAAGTTACATTGACTAGTTCGGCATAATTACTGAAGCCTATCAGGAGCCAGAGGTGAGCATTTATTTCCATTGTGCCCTTGTACAAGAATGTCTGATACTCCATCCATAGACTGTTTTTTGATGGAGCTCAATGCATCTTCAGTATTAACTCTTTCACAACCATTGCTTTATACAACAGGTGTGGCTAGTTTTGTGGACCGGATCACCATCCAATATAAAAATAAATTTAAATCAATATTAAAGGTCACAGGAGTTCTGATAGCATGATGTAACTTATGTCTGGATTGCCATAATTTTTTGTGCTTGTTCGGCTGTTTCCATTTGGATTCTGTAGATAAAATTAATGGGAACAATTACTTTTAGGTTCAATTCTAGCCTTGGGTGATTGTGTAGGATGATTTGAGGATGTGACTAGAAAAGTTGATGAGGGTCGAGCTGTGGATGTGGTGTACATGGACCTCAGCAAGGTATTTGATAAGGTACCCCATGGTAAGCTCATTCAAAAGGTCAGGAGGAATGGGATACAGGGGGACTTAGCTGTCTGGATACAGAATTGGCTGGCCAACAGATGACAGCAAGTGGTAGTAGAAGGAAAATATTCTGCCTGGAAGTCAGTGGTGAGTGGTGTTCCACAGGGCTCTGTCCTTGGGCCTCTACTGTTTGTAATTTTTATTAATGACTTGGATGAGGAGATTGAAGGATGGGTCAGCAAGTTTGCAGACGACACAAAGGTTGGAGGTGTCGTTGACAGTATAGAGAGCTGTTGTAGGCTGCAGGGGACATTGACAGGATGCTGAGATGGGCTGAGAGGTGGCAGATGGAGTTCAACCTAGATAAATGTGAGGTGATGCATTTTGGAAGGTCGAATTTGAAAGCTGAGTACAGGATTAAGGATAGGACTCTTGGCAGTGTGGAGGAACAGAGGGATCCTGGGGTGCAGGTACATAGATCAGGTGTACAAGATAATGAGAGGCATAGATAGAGTTGATAGCCAGAGACTATTTCCCAGGGCAGAAATGGCTAACACAAGGGGTCATAGTTTTAAGCTGGTTGGAGGAAAGTATAGGGGGGATGTCAGAGGCGGGTTCTTTACACAGAGAGTTGTGAGAGCATGGAATGCATTGCCAGCAGCAGTTGTAGAAACAAGGTCACTGGGAACATTTAAGAGACTGCTGGACATGCATATGGTCACAGAAATTTGAGGGTGCATACATGAGGATCAATGGTCGGCACAACATCGTGGGCTGAAGGGCCTGTTCTGTGCTGTACTGTTCTATGCTCTATGTTCTGTGTTTTATTGCACATTCTCCCCATGTCTGTATGCGTTTCGTCCCACAATCCAATGATGTGCAGGTTAGGTGGATTGGCCATGCTAAATTGCCCAAAATGTCCAGGAGTGTGAAGGTTAGCTGAATTAGCCACAGGAAATGCAGGGTTACAGGGATGGGTATGGAGGGTGGGAGTGGGTGGGGTGCAATTCAGAGGGTTGGTGTGGACCCAATGGGCCAAATGGTGTGCTTCCACACTGTAGGGATTCTATAATTCTATCATTCATGAATCCTGCAGTTTTGATTAGCATAGTTTCACCATTATTTAGTTTTTACTGTAACAGTTTTGCTGGTTAATTCAATCGTAAACAGCGATATGTGCTTGGTTTGGTTTGCATTTGATTACCCCCCCCCAGATAGAAGAAAATGTATCGCTGAGTATTGAGAATCCTGGTCATTCTGTTAACTATTTGTTGTGATTTAAAGCATTGATTATTTTCTCAACGAGGGGCATTGTTCTGAAAATATCAGCAAAGCAACTGGGCAGTTTAAAACTCCTGAAGAAATTAAAAAAACAAGAGATTTTCAAATAATTTCTTTAGATTCAGAGGCTCCCACTGCCGTAAACCGTTCAAGGAAAGTTATTATTATTTAAGTTATTTATAAGCTAAGTTATTAACTGTGTTTTATATATATATATATATAATATTAGGGTTCTTGGTTACAGTAATTATCCTTAACATTCTCTAGTCTTCAAAAGTGGTCAGGCATCACATCAAGACATGGTTTAGCTTCATTAAACATTGAATAATCAAACAATCAAATGGTAATATGATACAATCACAGTAGAACTCAGTTATCCACAAAACAGATTTTTATATATATATATATATATATATTATATATATATAAAAATCTGTTTTGTGGATAACTGAGTTCTACTGTGATTGTATCATATTACCATTTGATTGTTTGATTATTCAATGTTTAATGAAGCTAAACCATGTCTTGATGTGATGCCTGACCACTTTTGAAGACTAGAGAATGTTAAGGATAATTACTATAACCAAGAACCCTAATTGAATAAATATTGCTGTTTATTTACTGAAAGATTACTGAGCTCTCAAGGATAGACTGTTGAATGGGTGGAGAGTTGGCACTCTCTGTGACAGAAGAAAACAGAGGTAAAATGACCAAGATGAAGAAGTTTGGCAAAATAAACTAAAACTGTAACTGGGCAAAAGTGAGGACTGCAGATGCTGGAGATCAGAGTCTAGATACAGCAGGTCAAGCAGCATCCTCTAAAACTGTAACTGGCTCATTATTATCTGGTCAATCCAGCTCTGAGATTTTTCATTAGATATGGACTTAAATAATATTTACCATTAGACATTATTGAGGCACCTTATATAGCTAATACAGCTTTGTTGATGGTTATCCTGATACCCTAAAGTGTGGGAGTTGTTTACATTTCTCATTTTCTGCTCTTGAGGAGATCCCCAGAACGCAATGTTCAAAAGCAAATAGACAATATGTAAAACTTCAAAATATTTGAATTATTATTACACAAAAGTAGAGCTCATGAGACTGGGGGTAATGTATTAGCATAAATTAAGGATCGGTCAATGGACAGAATTAAATGAGTATTTTTGTGATTGGCAGGTAGTAATAAATCAGGTACCATAACATCTATTGACAATTGATATCAATGAGTACAACGAGTATCACGTATCCAAGTTAAATGGAAATGTTAAATGGCTGTTATGAGTGTACAAAGTGGGCATTTTAAGGTGAGGTGAGTTAGAGTTTAATGTGGAGAAATGTGAATTTATTGACTTTAGAATTAAAAATAGAAAAGCAAAAATTTTTTTAAAATGGTGAAAATCTGGGAAATGTCATTCAGAGGGAAGTTTGTGGCCTTGTACATGAACCACAGAAGGTTAAAGTACAGGTACAGAAAGGAATAGGAAAGTAAATGGTACATCAGCCAAAGTGATTTGGAGTTTGAATGAAGAGATTTTATTGAAATGATGTAAGCTCTTGGTGAGATTACAACTAGAGTACGATAAACAGTTTTAGTCTCTATCCAAGAAAAGACAGAGGGAAAGTAATATAGTTTTACAAGAACAATTCCTGTTGTGAGGGGATTGTCCTATACGAGATTGTGTAGACAGGGCCTATATTCCTTGAAGTTTGGAAGAGAGAGATAGAAATGGCTTGAAACATATGAAGCTTAAGAATTTTATTTTATTGATGCTGGATAGATGTTTCTCTTTGGTGGGTTATCTTGAACTTGGGCTCACAGTCTCAGAATAAGGAGTTAGCCATTTAGGTCTGCAATGAGGAAAGAGTTATTCACAATCCTTTGGGCATCTTGAGAATTCTTTACTGCAAAGGGATACAGATGTTCAGCTGTTGACTATATTCAAGACAGATGTCTGGTTATACAGACTGAAGTGAAATGGGGCTATATGGGAAGTGGAATGATGTAACCCAGTGACTTACTTGAGCATTAACTCATGGTCCTGTATGAGCTCCTACTACTCTGCTATCTACTAACAATAAGGTCGGAGGACTGAAGTCCCAGACTCCCAGGATAGCTCCTTTAAGTGTGGGCTGTTAGCAGTTGACATGTAAGGATCCGAAAAATCAATGTTACTATGTTTTCAGGCCTTTGATAGCTTAAAGTTCATTGATGGAAACCATGATGTGGACAAGAGTTGGAAGATTTGCGCATTTTCAGTTTACATGAAGTGCTGTTATGATATTAAGAAATTGATAGTGACATTTCAGTATTACAGCTGTATTACACCTGGCCAATCAGAATTCCAAACGTAACTCAGGCCGAATATCCCACTCTATCAACAACGAAACACAACTACCTAGTCGCAAATTTTAAAGACAAATGAGAATAAAGAAAATGCATAAAATGAAATATCCTTTTGAATACAAATCTAATCATGAAGATGTGGGGCAGAATCTTCCCAGCTCCTGAACAATGTGGCCATTAGTAAATCAATTGGAAAATAGGGTAAGATCAGCAGAGCTGAGATTTTTGACATTGAGAAGAAAAGTTGTTTTGAACAAGATTTGAACAGCGAGGTGAGAATCTCACTAGTGAGCAGTAAGAGACTTGCTTGCATTACTTTGCATTCAGGCTCAACTCAGTTATCTATTAGGCGAAAGTGGGTACTGCAGATGCTGGAGATTAGAGTCAAGATTAGAGTGGTGCTGGAAAAACACAGCAAGTCAGGCAGCATCTGAGGAGCAGGAAAATCAACGTTTCAGGCAAAAGCCCTTCATCAGGAAATTCATGATGAAGAGCTTTTGCCCAAAACATTGAATTTCCTGCTCCTCAGTTACCTATTATCCCACCTGCCAGATAGAAACTAGATAGTGACATTTCTGCCTCTCTGACACATGCACACACTGTCTCTTTTTTTGACACAGTCTCTTTTAAAAAATGAAGATTGCAATATGTTTACAGGACAGGTCGATAACGATAAACTATTTCCATTGGTCCAAGGGGTTGTAGAGATTGGGAACTCTCTTTCACAAACAGCAGTTGATGCTAGATCAATTGTTAATTTTAAATCTGAGATAGATAAATTTTTGTTAAGTAAAGGCATCAAAGGATATTGGCCAAAAGCAGGTATATGGAGTTAGGCCACAGATCAGCCATGATCTCTCTGAATGGTAAAACAGGCACAAGGGGCTGAATGGCCTACTCCTGTTCCTCGATTCCTATATTGTCCCATTTAACCCTGTGACTGATCTGTACTTTATTTGGCCTGTTTTAGAATATTTCCCTGTGGTTTCATTCTATATACACAATGCACAAACTTGTAAGGGCAGTGAAATGTTCTATTGATCCCCAGTTTTTAAAAAGATTTTCCCAGCTGTTGGGAGAAGCAGTTAGCATTTAGTCTTGTGATCTTTTCTGACACCTTTGTAAATAATTTTCAAGGAAAGAGCTAGATTTAGGAAACACTGTTGACTACAGTGTCTAGACTAGATTGTAACAGCTCTTCCTGCATCACTACGATTAAAATGGAAATCTATTCAAATGGATAAGGGACAGCATTACAGCGGTACTGAGGGAGGATATTCTCAGAAATACATCCAGGGAAGTTATTTGGGTGGAACTGAAAAATAAGAAAGGGATGATCACCTTATTGGGATTGTATTATAGACCCCCTAATAGTCAGAGGGAAATTGAGAAACAAATTTGTAAGGAGATGTCAGTTATCTCTAAGAATAATAGGGTATTGGTAGAGAATTTTAACTTTCCAAACATAGAATGGGACTGCCACTGTGTTAAGGGTTTAGATGGAGAGGTATTTGTTAAGTGTGTACAAGAACATTTTCTGATTCAATATGTGGATGTACCTATGAGAGAAGGTGCAAAATTTGACCTACTCTTGGGAAATAAGGCAAGGGAGGTGATTAAAGTGTCAGTTGGGGAGCACTTTGGAGCCAGCGACCATAATTCTATTATTTTTAAAATAGTGATGGAAAAGGATAGACCAGATCTAAAAGTTGAAGTTCTGAATTGGAGAAAGGCTAATTTTGACGCTATTAGGCAAGAACTTTGGGGGCAGATGTTCGCTGGTAAAGGCGCGGCTAGAAAATGGGAAGCTTTCAGAAATGAGATAATGAGAGTCCAGAGACAGTATATTCCTGTCAGGGTGAAAGGGAAGGCTGGTAGGTACAGGGAATGCTGGATGACTAAAGAAATTGAGGGTTTGGTTAAGAAAAAGAAGGAAGCATATGTAAGGTACAGACAGGATAGATTGAATGAATCCTTAGAAGAGTATAAAGAAAGTAGGAGTATACTTAAGAGGGAAATCAGGAGGGCAAAAAGGGGATATGAGATAGCTTTGGTAAGTAGAATTAAGGAGAATCCAAAAGGTTTTTACAAATACATTAAGGGCAAAAGGGGGAGAATAGGGCCCCTCAAAGATCAGCAAGGCGGCCTTTGTGTGGAGCCGCAGAAAATGGGGGAGATACTAAATGAGTATTTTGCATCAGTGTTTACTGTGGAAAAGAACATGGAGGTTATGGAATGTAGGGAAACAGATAGTGACATTTTGCAAAATGTCCATATTACAGAGGAGGAAGTGCTTGCTGGCTTGAAATACATAAAAGTCGATAAATGCCCAGAACCTGATCAGGTGTACCCCAGAACTCTGTGGGAAGCTAGAGAAGTGATTGCTGGGCCTCTTGCTGAGATATTTGTGTCATCGATAGTCACAGGTGAGGTGCCAGAAGAATCGAGATTGGCTAACGTGGTGCCACTGTTTTAAGAAGGGCGGTAAAGACAAACCAGGGAACTATAGACCAGTGAGCCTGACATTGGTGGTGGGCAAGTTGTTGGAGGGAATCCTGAGGGAGAGGATGTACATGTATTTGGAAAGGCAAGGACTGATTAGGAATAGTCAACATGACTTTGTGCGTTGGAAATGATGTCTCACAAACTTGATTGAGTTTTGTGAAGAAGTAACAAAGAGGATTCGTGAGGGCAGGTCGTGATCTATATCGACTTCAGTAAGGCGTTCGACAGGGATCCCCATGGGAGACTGGTGAGCAAGGTTAGATCTCATGGAATACAGGGATAGCTAGCCATTTGGATACAGAACTGGTTAAAGGTCGAAGACAGAGGGTGGTAGTAGAGGGTTGTTTTTCAGACTGGAGGCCTGTGACAGTGGAGTGCTACAAGGATCAGTGCTGGGTCCACCACTTTTCATCATTTATATAAATGATTTGATTAGATTAGATTCTCTACAGTGTGGAAACAAGCCATTTGGCCCAACCAGTCCACACCAACCCTCCAAAGAGTAACCCACCCAGACCCATTTCCCTCTGACTAATGCATCTAACACTATGGGCAATTTAGCATGTCCAATTCACCTAAACTTGCACACCTTTGGACTGTTGGAGCAAACCCACGCAGACACAGGGAGAAAGTGCAAACTCCACACAGACAGTTGCCCAAGGCTGGAATTGAACCTGGGACACTGGTGCTGTGAGGCAGCAGTGCTAACCACTGAGCCACCGTGCCGCCAAATCAGTTAAAGATCAAAATCTCACTGTTTAAACTTCAAATGTCATCTACAAATTGTTCTTTAAACTATGCAGCCCACCATAAATATTGTAATTAAGAGAGGCTATCTGCACATCAGAGAAGCTTGTTTCATTTTCTGATCTGCCACTAATTCAGAATTGTTTGGAAATAGCTTAGTTTGGGAAGAAGAACAGCTATATAGTGAAGATTCCAGAATGGCTAAAGTCCAAGTATATTCCCAGAGCTGTCTAAATTTGCCTCCCCATTAAAATGATGACTCCGAGTCAGAGTGTTGGAAGTTAAGGCATTGATACTAGTTTACATTAAGATTGAAAATATGATTTTAAATGTCTGGAACTATCCCCCTGCTCTTTTTTAAAAATTCCATCATGGAAAGTGGGCAATGCTGGCTGGGCCAATGTTAATGCCTATCCAGAGATGCCCAAGATGGTGGTGGTGGTGTGCTGTCTTGTTTAACCACTGCAATCCACTTTGTTCTACAAAGGAAAACTCTCGGAACTTCGGCTCAAGAAGGCTGATGATACTTTTGTACCAAAATAAATATGGAAATTTTGTAAGCAGGATACATATTGTTTTAAATAATAACATCTCCTTTATCAGATGTATGAGGAGGAGAATAGAATGCAAGAATAATTTCTCACCACATCCTCAGCCAAGTACTTTAAGACTCTATAAAAAGAATTGCACTTGATCAAATTCAGCCTGCCATTAAAAATACAAAATTAATTTCAATCTATTTTACTAAATGTTAATTGTCATTCATATTACATTGCAGAGAAGGACAAAAGCAGAATACGTAAAACTTTGAGAATCATGTATTTACCTTAAACGATCTGGCTTTGGTTTCCTTAAAATCTTCTTCTAACATAACACCTGCACATACTACAGAATTAAATAAGACTATACATTCATGAGAACTCATTTGTTTCAAGTGGATTTTCTCCTTAGAAACAGATTTGAGCTATCAAAGCGGTTATCGAAAGGGAAAATCGCCACATTAATAACTGAATATTTGAGCAAGTTGAGGCTGAGCAGAAAGAAATTTCACACGACAAGGCACATCATGCAGAGAAATCCAAATTTGGGCTCTTTCAGGAACTGATGCATTGCCCTTCGAGGCAATTCTCAGGAAAATGTAATTACAAATTGGTGGATCTCAATGTTTTCATCGAGAGGTAGTGCAGTTAATGGCCCAAGCAAAGTTAACAAAGAGGTTTTGAGTTATCCATTAATTGCAGTCCACTGCAGATGTATCAGTTAGTAGCATCAGTAAGCTTAAAACCAAATCTTGAAATATTAGTTTAATCCAAATTAAAAATCAGAAGATGAACAAAGACAAAGACAATGCTGGTCTTATTTCTGGCCAGGTGTTTAAATGTTAAGTCCTCTCTCCAATGGCAGTCAACACTGGGTCATCTTGAATCTTCATCCGAAAAGCAATATCATTGAAAATCAGATGCGGGCATCGCAGGCTGAGCTAGTATTTATTGCCCATCCTCAATTGCTGTTGATGATATAGCGAAATGCCTTATTGAACCACTATAGTCCCATATCCACAGTGCTGCTAGAGAGTTCCAGTGATGTGTTCTAGTGAGCATAAGAGGTAAGTTTGCAGATGACACCAAAATTGGATGCGTAGTGTACAGCGAAGAAGGTTACCTCAGATTACAACAGGATCTTGATCAGATGGACCAATGGGCTGAGAAGTGGCAGATGGAGTTTAATTTAGATAAATGTGAGGTGCTGCATTTTGGGAAAGCAAATCTTAGCAGGACTTAGATATTTAATGGTAAGGTCCAAGGAAGTGTTGCTGAACAAAGAGACCTTGGAGTGCAGGTTCATAGTGCCTTGAAAGATGTGTTGCAGATAGATAGGATAGTGAAGAAGGCGTTTGGTATGTTTTCCTTTATTGGTCAGAGTATTGAGTACAGGAGTTGGAAAGTCATGTTGCGGCTGTACAGGACATTGGTTAGGCCACTGTTGGAATACTGTGTGCAATTCTGGTCTCCTTCCTATTGGAAGGATGTTGTGAAACATGAAAGAGTTCAGAAAAGATTGACAAGGATGTTGCCAGGGTTGGAGGATTTGAGTTATAGGGAGAGGTTGAATAGGCTGGGCCTGTTTTCCCTGGAGTGTCGGAGCATGAGGGGTGACTTTATAGAGGTTTATAAAATCATGAGGCGCGTAGATAGGATAAATAGACAAAGTCTCTTCCCTTGGGTGGGGGAGTCCAGAAGTAGGAGGCATAGGTTTAGGGTGAGAGGGGAAAGATATAAAAGAGACCTAAGGGGCGACTTTTTCACGCTGAGGGTGGTACGTATATAGAATGAGATGCCAGAGGATGAGGTGGAGGCTAGTACAATTGCAACATTTAAAAGGCATCTGGATGGGTATATGAATAGGAAGGGTTTGGAGGGATATGGGCCAGGTGCTGGCAGGTGGGACTAGATTGGGGTGGGATATCTGGTCGGCATGGATGAGTTGGACCGAAGGGTCTGTTTCCGTGCTGTACATCTCTATGACTCTGTGACTGTAGACAGATTACATCAAAATATATAATATGGAAATCATTTGGGATTCTCAAAAGACTTTATTGTTTCTAATGTTAAGAAAATCAATCACATAAACCCATTGATTCCTAATCAAAATTTGAAACTTTTAAAAAAATTAATTCACAGGTTGTGGGCATCACTGGCATTTATTACATTGACAAAAGGACAATTAATAGTCAACATTGCAATGGGTCTGGAGTCACATGTAGGGCAGGCTAAGTTATGATTTCCTTCTGTGTAGGACATTAGTGAACGAGATAGATTTTTGTGACAATCAGTAGTGGTTGTCGAATTGCCATTGGGCTAACCTTTTATTCTAAATTTATATTGCGGGCAAGTGATGGCCTAGTGGTATTATTGTTGGACTATTAATCCAGAGACCCAGGTAATATGCTGGGGCCTGGCTTTGAATCCTGCTACAGCAAATGGTGGAATTAGAATTCAATACAAAACAATTCTGGGATTAATTTTACCATCTGCCATGGTGGTAGCTGAACCTCTGCCTCCAGTCCATGATCCTATTAGTACAGTGACATTAACATTACACCCCTGCCTCCCACAAAGAGGTGCTATAATTATAACAGCCCTCTCCAGCAGGAATACACAGATGGATGGAACTGAAATGACAGGACATTGCAGGTCCCTGGTCAGAAGACAAGAGTCTCCTCCTAAGTCTATTGTCCTTTTGTTTTTAATTGCACTATGATCTGCGGACTCTTTTCAACCTTACTCACCTCATTTTCTGGATCCCAAGAACTTTCAAGATTTGATTTGCAAATTTTCTTCTGACTGAAATCCTACAATTCTAGATGAATGTTTACTCAAATCTTGCCATGTGAAAACCGGACTTGTCAATGAACTGGCCTATCCATAGGAAATCTTGAAACGTTCATTTTAAATTGGTGAATAAGACAATACTGAAATTTTACAACATTTTATGAAAAAAAAATTTGCATTTACATTACAGATTTCACAAATCGAGTGTGTCTCAATGATCAACAGACAATGAAATATGTTTGCAAATGCAGCCAGTTTGTTCAGATCAGGCGCCCAAAACAGCAGTGTGACACTGATTAGGTGATCAGTTTGACTGAGATTGATTGAGGGGTAAATGTTAGTCTGGATACCCGGGAGAATTCCCCCGCTCCTCTTTGAACCCTTGATGTCCATGTGAAAGGTCGTGTGGGACCTCAGTTCCACACCTTTAGTTGAATGATTCCACCTCCAACTGTGTAACATTCCCTCAGTACTGCATGGGTGTGCCTTCTGAGATTGTGTTCAGCTTTTGGTGGGGGCTCCAAACCTACAAGCTTCAGAATCAGAGATGTGAGTGCTACCACTGAACCAACCCTTTTATGGTTTTCTGTAATTTTAATGTCAAAACTCTACTTGGTATACTTGCTCTTGTTTAATGTCTGTGGCTTCTAACATGGGTTACGGTAGAACCTGAATACATATGGTTCTGTTGCTGAATTGATTCTCTTTCTTTTGGCAGGGGGGGAACAACACCAAAGGAGTCCTCTACATATTTTGCTCTAGAAAAGCATGATATTCCTGTTGTGGTGGGCGTCACAATTTCCCTTACAATGATTTTTATTACAATGTGCGTCTATTCTGTAAGGCAGAAGAAAAACGAGAGCAAGGAGACACAACGACACTGTAAGTGCTGAACTGTTTGCTTAAGCAAACTGCTTCACTTGAGGAATGTAGACTTTTGAGCAGTGAGCAGGCAGAATGCATGCATGGGCTATCTGGGGTGAAGACTATGGGCTTTATCTATCTGAGGCCAGTGAGCTCCCCTCTCCAAACAAGTATCCAAAGACAGCTCACTTGCTTTAGACTGGCACAATATCTGGTGGGAATAAGATCAATCACTAGAAGTTTGGCAGGTTTCTTGCTGGATGGAAATAGCCTAAAGTATTTGTGTGGGGTGAGAGACAATTAAACATTTTAAGTTGTCCACTTTTGACTGAACAGCTTTCTCCAAGTAGACTACAGAATCCCTTCTGGGTCCCAACTGCACAACAGGAACTGAATTAGCATAAATTCATAGGGTTACTGCAGTAGAATGAAAAAGAGCACAATGCTTAGATGACTCTCATTTTGTACTTGTGGAGTGAGTAAAGTTCTCCATTACTGAAGACCCGTTTTGAACCTTATTGAACTGCTGAAAACTTAAATGTTTGACCCTTTGTCACACTTAAGTAAGATTGTTAAAGCATCATTGATCTTTCAGAGAGGATGTTAAACTCTGCTTTTGCCCAAATGTGAAGATCCTGCTTGAAGGACGGTAGATATATTTCTGAGCTGTCCTGGTTTTGGTGATCATTTAACTAACTGGTCACTTCAGGAGTGCTTTCTTTACCTGAATAGCAAGTATTTGGTCACGATCTGGCAAGGATCTATGTAACATATACTTTTCCATGGCTATTTGCAAGAATCAATGCTTAAATATGCACACATAGAGTCATAGAGATGTACAGCATGGAAACAGACCCTTCGGTCCAATCTGTCCATGCCAACCAGATATCCCAACCCAATCTAGTCCCACCTGCCAGCACCAGGCCCATATCCCTCCAAACCCTTCCTATTCATATACCCATCCAAATGCCTCTTAAATGTTGCAATTGTACCAACCTCCACCACTTCCTCTGCCAGCTCATTCTATACACGTACCACCCTCAGCGTGCAAAAAGTTGCCCCTTAGGTCTCTTTTATATCTTTCCCCTCTCACCCTAAACCTATGCACTCTAATTCTGGACTCCCTGACCCCAGGGAAAAGACTTTGTCTATTTAATCTATTCATGCCCCTCATAATTTTGTAAACCTCTACAAGGTCACCCCTCAGCCTCCGACGCTCCAGGGAAAACAGGCCCAGCCTGTTCAGCCTCACCCTGTAGCTCAGATCCTCCAACCCTGGCAACATCCTTGTGAATGTTTTCTGAACCCTTTCAAGCTTCACAACATCTTTCCGATAGGAAGGAGACCAGAATTGCACGCAATATTCCAACAGTGGCCTAACCAATGTCCTGTACAGCTGCAACATGATCTCCCAACTCCTGTATTCAATACTCTGACCAATAAAAGAAGGCATACCAAATGCATTCTTCACTATCCTATCTACCTGCAACTCCACTTTCAAGGAGCTGTGAACCTGCACTCCAAGGTCTCTTTGTTCAGCAACACTCCCTCGGACGTTACCATTAAGTGTATAAGTCCTGCTAATGATTACAGTTTTAAAAACAAGAGAAAGAATAGTATTTCATAAATCTTGCTGTTGATTTAATTAAATAAATCAGACATCCCTAAAGCATTGAAGCTAATGAAGTCATGTTGACATGTAGCCACAGTTGAATTGGAGGTTGGAATGTGAAATCCCTTGCCAAAATTAATTGAAAGCACAATAATAAATTGGTATCAAAGCAAATGACTTGGGGAAATTTATTTATTACTTTAATTTGTGCTTATTGCTCCACCACATCTACACTAAGGAGGGATATGACAGATTTATGTCCATATGGATCAATTCCAGAAATCAGCCGATACTGTTCTGAAATTCCATTTGACAACTGCATCCTTCTGATTCCTTTCAGTGCTGCGTAACTCCAGAATGTCATGCCAGAACAGAGATCGCTTTGAGATGCAAACACACGAAAACAGGTACAGCAGTACATTTAATAATGAGTCCTGACCTGATTAAATTCTAAGAATATAAGCATCATCTTGAGCCCATGTGCAAACCAGAGCAGGGTATAATTTCAGACAAAAGCCTTGCTGTAGCAACATCACATTTCACACTGTGGTGTGTCCAAAGTGTGAGAAAAGCAGCTACCAATGTGTAGAATTCTGTCACCATTAAACTCTTTCTGACCCAGGAGCAACAACCTTAAAGGGACAGGCTTCCAAGCATTGCTGTATATTAGCAGTAGACTAAGATTTTGTGTGTGATATTCCTTTTTATTTTGACTTGTCATGGGTAACAATAAAAGGAAAAATCTTATTAATCATGACTATGAAATTAAAATGTCCAAGTTTTTAAAAACAATAAGATGTGAAAACTACTAAGACAACATATTCTTGAGATATAGAAGCAATAGTTATAGATGTCTCTGCACAGCGAAGTCATAAATTGTTCTGGATTCTTTCAACACCAGTCCCTGACATTGAACTGTTCATTCAGAATCAGAAACCAGGGATAGGTTTAAGAATGACTGTTCTTTCAAGATTTGGAGATGCCGGTGTTGGACTGGGGTGTACAAAGTTAAAAATCACACAACACCAGGTTATAGTTCAACAGGAAGCACTAGCTTTCGAAGCGCTGCTCCTTCGTCAGGTGGTTATGGAGGACACAATTGTAAGACACAGAATTTATAGCAAAAGTTTACACTGTGATGTAACTGAAATTATACATTGAAAAATACCTTGATTGTTAAATCTCTCATCGCTTAGAATGACCATGTTAGTTTCACTTCTTTCATATGTAATCACAAAACATTTTTTAAAAGTTACATTCTCAGGTTAACTTTAACAATTGGTGTCAGCCCGGATAATGTGTTGAAGGTGTTAGCCCCTTGTGTGCTGCTGTCTGTGCCATAATGTTCAGACTGACCTCCTCAGGAGACAGACATGTGCTGCAACCAACAGGGTAACCTTCATTGTCCAGTAATTACCAGGAGCTGAAAAACTATGCCATGTTCTTTGTGGTCTGAAACACATTGTCAATGAGGATGAGCACCTCACCAAGACCTTCCCCACACCTTCACTGCTTGCCTTTAAACAACCGCCAAACCTTAAACAGATCATTGTTCATAGCAAACTGCCCGGCTTTCAAGACAACTCCATACAATCCTTTCACGGTAGGCACTGCAAGACGTGTCAGAGTGTGGACATATCCCCATTATGCGTGGGGATACCTCCCACCATGTACGTGGCAGGTATTTATGTGACTCATCCAACGTTGTCTATCTCGTACGCTGCAGGCAAGAATGCCCTGAGGCATGGTACATTGGGGAAACCAAGCAGAGGCTACAGCAATGGATGAATTGGCACCGCATAACAATCAACAGACAGGAGTGTTCCCTCCCAGTTGGAGAACACTTCAGCTGTTCGGGACATTTGACCTCGGACCTTTGGGTGACCATCCTCCAAGGCGGACTTCGGGACAGGCAGCAGTGAAAAGTGGCCGAGCAAAGGCTGTTAGCTAAGTTCGGTACCAATAGAGAGGGCCTCAACCGGGACTTTGGGTTCATGTCACACTACAGGTGACCACTATTGCACTATACACACACATAGACACTGCTATTGCCATACACATACACACTCCTATACACAGACACACACAGACACTCACATGCTCCTACAGACACAAACACTCCCACACTCACACACGCACCCTCTCACAGACTTAGACCCCTTTACACTCACGCACACACATATACACTCTCCCTCACACTCACAACCCATCCCCCCCCCACAAACACACACACACACAAACCCACACGCACACATATACATACACGTTTGTGGGGTGAATTTGTACTTGCAGAGTTACATTGTACTTTGCTCAAAAATTGCATGAATCCATGAAAGATTCTGTTAATTCATTTTTTAGATTAGAATCAGTCTAAACATTATGGCACAGACAGCAGCACACAAGGGGCTAACACCTTCAACACATTATCTGGCTGACACCAATTGTTAAAGTTAACTTGAGAATGTAACTTTTAAAAAAAGTTTTATGATTTACATATGAAAGAAGGGAAACTATCATGGTCATTCTAACAGATGAGAGACTTAACAAACAATCGAGATATTTTTCAATGTATAATTTCAGTTACATCACAGTGTAAACTTTTGCTATAAATTCTGTCTTACAATTGTGTACTCCACAACCACCTGATGAAGGAGCAGTGCTCAGAAAGCTGGTGCTTCCAATTAATCTGTTGGACAATAACCTGGAATTGTGTGATTTTTAACTTTGTTCTTTCAAAGATCATGTACAAGCAGCAGGCCAAATGCTATCCTTCTGTGCTGTGTCTTTCCATGATCCAATTACTGTCATTCATAAACAGTAAACAATTGATACAAAGTTGTTTAATTTCAAGCTTCTAAATGGAACACATGGAGCAATGATTTCGAGGTTTTCATTCAATAAAACCCAGAGTGTCTGCAAGTATTCTGAAGAGTAACCCTTGCACACATCTGTGATATGTGTGAGTCTAAGGTCTGCTGAAGTCCATGGTACTTGGATAAGGAGACATTGTCTTGCAGCGAGAGAATACAAGATCTGTGTTGGGCAGGGAAAAGTTCTGAAGCTTTAAATAGCTCAGTAGAATTGAGTTGAAAACTTTTTAAAAGGTGGTTTCAATGAGTATATTTTAATGTACTCCTTTTAATACCTATCATTACACCAATGTGGAGCCAACAGAAAGTTAGAAAATAAATTGTTAGGAAAACAATTTGTCCTGGTTAGGAACAGGTTCCATTCCACTACAATTAATTGCTCCTATCTTATTCCAATACAAGTTTGGGATACAATTTGAATTTTATTCGGTACATTATTGCTGCTATTGAAGTAATTGCATCATGACTATTGCTGCTGTTCCCTTCCGCTCATGCCTATGTATGGACAAGTAGCTAATACTTCATTAACTTGGTTGAGAAAGTGACATTACTTCCCCAACCTATGCACTAATCCAAACGATCATATTAATCTCTGATTTGCCCTTTTGTTTCTTACAAGTTTTTAATTCCATGTTACCTCCATTTAGCAAATCAATGGTTGAATTTAGGAACCTTTTCAACTACATGATGAAATGTATTTCACTAATAAGTGAAGAGGCTGTGTTCTCAGTATGTGTCACAATTTCACCTCTGCCGAATGTATTGCATGCCTCTTTATGATGGGATAAATGATTTTTGGTTTCATTTCTTTTTCCTGATCACTTGCCCTCAATTCCTTCCAGACAATCCGTGTCACTGAAGGAGGAACAGGATTACTTGTGCCATTGATTGGTTATCGTGACTGAGAATCAGTTGATCAATGGCTAGGTTATGAGGGGGGTGGGGGGTGGGGGAGGGCTGCAATTTTCTCCCTACCTGAAATCCTTTCCTCCTATTTACCATACTCTTGCCCACTCACTCAACCTAAGTAAACTTGAAGCCTCTTTGCACCCTCCTCACATCTCACATTTAAACCTACCTTTGTATCACCCACAAACTTGGGAATATTATGTTTGGTCTCCACATCCAAATCATTGATCAAGGGGCCCAAGCACTGATGCTAGTGAGCAACGGTGGTGGAGGGAGTGGAGGTTTGTGGATACGATACAAAATTAGCATTTGGTGCTTAGTCCTGAAGTATGGCTGGTATTTTCTTCACTGCCTGCTGCACTTGCTTATTTACTTTCAGCATCCGGTGTACAAGGACATCCAGTTGCAACTTCTCATTCCCAATCTTTTGCCAGTCAGTTAATAATCTACCTTCCTTTTTTGCTATCAAAATGGAGAACCTGTTTATCCACAATACACGTCTTCTGTTACACATCTGCCCACTCACTCAACTTGACAAATCATACCAAAGCATCTCTACATCCTCCTCACGGTTCACCCTCCCACCCAGCTTTGTGTCTATTTTACTAATGCCATTGAATCTAATTGGAACATTCTTCTTCCAAGAAGCATAGCAGTGCTCCCAATGGGAGACCAAATGAGCTGTCAGGTTAAAGAGGGAAGAGCAGAATAATAATGGAATCCTAAATAGTAGTGGAAAAGGTAGACAAGGGAACTCATGAAAAGGTTTTGACTTTCGATCAGGCACAGATTTATTCCTGTCTGTAGTTCATCTCCTGGCAACATTGTCATTCATCATGTATGGGTAGAAAGGTCACTTAGCATCTTGACACAGGAAATAGCTTGGACCTGTATATTTAGGTTCATTTTGCAATTGTCATAGATCATCATAGAACCCCTATAGTGTGGAAGCAGGCCATTTGGCCCATCAAATTCACACCGACCTCTGAAGAACATCATACCCTGACCTACGCCTTTATGCTTTCCCTATAACTCTGCATTTCCCATGGCTAACTGACCTAGCCTGCAAATCCCTGAACATTATGGGCAATTTAGCATGGCCAATCCATCTAACCGCACCCCTTTGAACTGTGGGAAGAAACCAAAGCACCTGAAGGAAGCCCACACAGACATGGGGAGAAAGTGCAAGATCCATACAGACAGTCGCCTGAGGGTGGAATTGAACCCAGGTCCCTGGCGCTGTGGGGTAGCAGTGCTAACCACTGAGTCACCATGCTGCCCAATAATAAATAAAAGTCTCCTTGATTTTGTTGGAACTTCCATCTGCTGCTATGTAACTGGGTCTGAAAAAGTTTAGACCATGTTCCATTTTCTCTGCTGCCTTAGTGTGCCTGAGAATGGACAGTGCAAAGACCAAATAAACTGCTAATTATCGCAAATACTGCATCATCTTTTACATTGTTAAATAAGATAGAAGCGATGAGGAATTTGCAACAGTAACAGTATGTGATGGATGGCAGTTATAGGAAGGGGGAAAGTCTCAGGTACAGTCACTTGGATGGGTTACCTCCAGGAAGGGTGAGAGAGGTCAGCACCTTGGGCAGAAGTCTTTTGTGGATATACCCATTTCAAACAGGTATGCTGTTTTGGAAAATGTAGGGGCTGATGGATTCTCAGGGGAACGTAGCAAGAACAGCCAAGTTTCTGGTATTGAGACTGGCTGTAATTCAATGAGGGGTACTTCAGCTTCCAAGAGGTCAATTGTGTTAGGGGATTCTGTAGTCAGAGGTACAGACAGACGTTTCTGTGGCCAGCAGAGAAAAAGCAGAATGGTGTATTGTTTCCCTGGTGCCAGGATCAAGGATGTCTCAGAGAATGTGCAGAATGTTCTCCCGGGGGAGAGGGGCCAGCAGGAGGTCATTGTCCACATTGGAACCAACAATATAGGAAGGGAAAAGGTTGAGACTCTGAAGGGTAATTACAGAGAGTTAGGCAGAAATTTAAAAAGGAGGTCCTCAAGGGTAGTAATATCTGGATATCTCCCAGTGCTATGAGCTAGTGAAGGCAGGAATAGGAGGAGAGAGCAGATGAATGTATGGCTGAGGAGCTGGTGTATGGGAGAAGGATTCACATTTTTGGATCATTGGAATCTCTTTTCGGGTAGAAGTGACCTGTACAAGAAGGACAGATTGCACCTAAATTGGAAGGGGACTAATATACTGGCAGGGAAATTTGCTAGGACTGCTTGGGAGGATTTAAACTAGTAAGGTGGGGGGTGGGACCCAGGGAGATAGTGAGGAAAGAAATCGATCTGAGACCGGTACAGCTGAGAACAGAAGTGAGTCAAACAGTCAGGGCAGGCAGGGACAAGGCAGGACTAATAAATTAAACTGCATTTATTTCAATGCAAGGGGCCTAACAGGGAAGGCAGATGAACTCAGGGCATGGTTAGGAACATGGGACTGGGATATCATAGCAATTACAGAAACATGGCTCAGGGATAGACAGGACTCGCAACTTAATGTTCCAGGATACAAATGCTACAGGAAGGATAGAAAGGGAGGCAAGAGAGGAGGGGGAGTGGCATTTTTGATAAGGGATAGCATTACAGCTGTGCTGAGGGAGGATATTCCCAGAAATACATCCAGGGAAGTTATTTGAATGGAACTGAGAA
>NC_057739.1:23426957-23486637 GCF_004010195.1 Chiloscyllium plagiosum
GCCAGAGGAAGTGGTGGAGGCTGGTACAATTGCAACATTTAAGAGGCATTTGGATGGGTATATGAATAGGAAGGGTTTGGAGGGATATGGGCCGGGTGCTGGCAGGTGGGACTAGATTGGGTTGGGATATCTGGTGGGCATGGACAGATTGGACCGAAGGGTCTGTTTTCATGCTGTACATTTCTATGAATCTATGACTCTATTTATTGCCCATATGAAACATGACCTCTGAATAAATTAGCAATTAAGATATATATTTATAACAAAGGAATCATGACTTTTTCATATCTCACATTTCTTGAAAACAGAGCATTTGAGGAGGACAACCCCAGTCATGCTGTTGAGCAAACTACTCATGAGAGGCCAAGTGATATAGCATCCTCGCCAAAGCAGTCATCAATCAAAGCCATAACAGTGACAGCGGAGTTTGCTCTGGTCAGCCAAAGCGAGAATTTCTTCTCCATCAGTAGAAACAACCACCTCCAAGCTTCAAACAAGGATTCTTCGAAAGGAGATCAACAGGTCAGGGACGTACTTCCATTATTAGGGAGTGAATTTCATTTGTGAAAGGGAGGAATCATTAGTAAATCTAATCAGGGCAGGGAAAATGAGGTAACTAGAGCCTGGGTTTCACTTGGTGCCACTATGAATGGAACTTTTAAAAAGCACCAGTCAGTGTTATAATTGAGGAGACACTTTGTTTCTATGAAATTAATCAGCTGAAAAAACAGCTAACCCATTATTATAACACCTCTTCCTGAAGTGTGGCTTCTTTTGTGAACTGGCCACCTTATGTATAGAGCTTTCTGCAACATTTGCAAAGGCCGTGAAAGTGCATCAAACAGAAAAGCTGGGCAAATATTTCTGTAAACAGGACTGAGAAATATCTTAGTTAAGAGAAAGTGAGGGCTGCGAATGGTGAAGATCAGAGTCGAAAAGTGTGGTGCTGGAAAAGCACAGCTGGTTAGGCTGACAAAGAGTTCATACTCGAGATGTTGACTCTCCTGTTCCTCGGATACTGCCTGACTGAATATCTTAGTTAAGCCACCTAGTGTGCTTATGTTGTTAATTGGTGAATGATAGAACTAAAACAAATTTACCATGTCAATCTGGGAGAACACTTGTTAAAAAAAAATCTGAAGGAATTCATTCATTTTTCTGCACCTTCTCCTTTCAAATTAATATTTGGTCCAATCTGCTCAGTCACATCCTAGGCAGACCAAATATTACCTGACCCTACCACCGATCATCCAGGACTTCACAGCTCTCTCTCCACAATTATCACAAATCCTCACAAACCATCTCCCAAGAACCTCCAGTCTACCTAGCTCCCAGATCCGTTACAATCTGTATTACACTTCCAGCATCCTCCTTCTCGATGGTTCACATATACACATATTCTTGTTCAGTACATTTTGGTGCTTGCAAAGTGCACCTTCCATTGCTCCTGGCCTCCTTATCTTCTCTCACGGGTGCTCCTGAGCAAAGCAAACACTTCTGATCTTCGAATATTCTTCTCACTTCTGCAACACGTACCAACCCTCCTTAACTGCTCAGAGATCCTAAGGCCATCCTCCCACTGCAGACATACTCCATTGTCTTCCAGCACCACAACTTTGATATTCAAATTCTCGAAACCCTTCTCAATATTCCCCTAGCAGGTTTGTGTTGTGCTGCCTATTTCATCCAGACCCCAAACTGTGTCATTCTTTACCATTGAAAGAATCACTCGGTAACTCTGGAAGTGAATCCCCACACCCCTCCACTTTGACCTCCTCCCTCCCAAGTTCTATTTCACAGAATTAAATGATGTTTTAGTACACTGTGGGCAAAAATGTTTTTCTTCCAACATTTAATGCCCAATGTTTAATGCTCAACAACCTTAGAACTGTGTACTGTATGTGTGTTTAATTATTCTCATTCTCTTTGCTAGAAGGAGGCCAAATTCACCAGTCCCAGCAGGAGTAGATCATCTCTTTCACATCATGAAAACATAGTAAAGGAGCCAAATACTTGGAAGCAAAGTGCTATATTCCAGGAAAAGCTATTGACCTCTCTGCTGATGGTGGAACTGAACAGGAATCCTTTCACAGAAGAACGTCATAAAATAGATCCGCTAACTCGATCGAACTCTATCCCCTGCTGTGCCAAAAAGGCTTCATTGAGGAATGAGCAAGCTCTTTTCAATGCTCGTTCCCATTCTGACAAAGTACAAGGAACCTCATATTTTAGCCTACAGCCTATTGGAAAACAGCCTATGGATCCTGGAATGGGGCAGCTTCACAGCGAGCCAACTTCAAGTGACTTGTTAGAAAACCTTTCTGGTGCTGCAAGAATGAGCACAGGGATCGAATCTGTTACGACGGATGTTCTTGTGTACTCCCAACTCCCAGCGGCATCATCCCTTCCAACCCTAGTTCCCAGCACTGCATCCGTGCAGCTTATATCAGTTCCACATAAACAGGTACCGTTTCCTGCAGGCAAATGTAGAAAGACCCCTCTGCATGCCATGAACTATCAGCAAATAAACCGCACAAAGTTAACATGGTCATCTCTACAGGCAAAGTCACTCTTTAGCATGGTTATATTCCAATTTGGTGGTGCAGTTGGACCAGGCTATTGTGCCAATTTCAATGGCTGTGCAGAAATTCTTTTTTTATTCTTAGCTAGTACCTGGACTATTACTGATTTCCAAGAGTAAAATAGCATAGTATTCTCTGTAGATGAAGAAGATATTAGCTGTGTCTACTTCACTGAGAAAGTAATAAGGTAGCAACTATTGTAGAGAATTAATGACAAAGACACAACAGTGAAAATACAGTCGTGAATATAACAACATGGTCGGGCTAAGTTTAATTGAGGCTCACTGGATTAGTGGTGCTGGAAGAGCACAGCAGTTCAGGCAGCATCCAGGTCTAGTTTCCAGCATCTGCAGTCATTGTTTTTACCTCCTTAATTGAGGCTCAGTCTATGAAACAATAGGCGTGTACAAACGTGTAAATTCTTCCAACATATACCAATAGCAGACAGCAAGACTGAGAGAGATTCTTGGTCTGTCATGTGATGGCAGGAATTGGGAGCTGCTAACATCGCTACCCATAACTCTAGGCTACAATGTGCATGGAAATGTCCATGCTGTCACAGTAGCTCAGGGACCTGTTGCAGATGCCCAAGATGGACATTCATTTATCTGTCTCCTTAATTCATCTGCAAGAGTTGGGTTTGGTGGTGGATTGCCAGAATTCCTTCACTCCTCCTATTGATTCCATTTACCGACAACAGATGGGTGGATGGCCATTAATGAGACTGAGCACAGAAAATGGTTGGAGCCTTCAAACTGCTTGAGTTGGACGGTTGTTGCTGCACCCGCTTCCAGCAGATGAGAAGATCTCCTCCCATGGATATCATAATGTGACAGAAAAAATGAGAGAAACATTAAATAACTTTGTGTTAATGGCTGCCATTATTTAATGCATCAACAGGTATTTCTGTCCATTGACTTGAGGGATGTTGGTGGCAGTGTTTGGGGAATGAGAAACAACAAACTTTGCTCAGAGCAACAACACAGGTCCCTTCCATATACTGTGCAAATTTCACAATACCGTGCCCCTGTACTGAGCAGGTGTAAATTTCTACAGTTCCCAAACATGTAAAGAAAAATGCAAACAGCTGAAGAAACTCAGCAGGAACCTGAGGTCTAAAGAGTCATAAGAGCTGACGTTTCGAGTCTAACTGACCCTTTGTCAAAGCTTTGACAAAGGGTCAGTTAGACTCGAAACGTCAGCTCTTTTCTCTCCTTACAGATGCTGCCAGACCTGCTGAGATTTTCCAGCATTTTCTCTTTTGGTTTCAGATTGCAGCATCCGCAGTAATTTGCTTTTGTCTAAAGGTTCATATTGGATTTGAAATGAAAACTCCATTACCCTTTTCACAGCTGCCTGCTGTATAGCTCCAGCACTTTCTGGTTTTATTTCAGATCTCCAGCATCTGCAGTACTCAGCTTTTATTATAATTGGCAATTGGTTAATTGCCCCCAAGCGGAGACCAGGTGTGGTCACACTCCGGAAAAAACAAATACAGTAAATCTACCCTTCATCTTCTGGTTTTTGTAAAGATGTGATAACTATGGACTGCCTGTAAGAATGTTTACCCAGTAAATTAACGAGGCAGTGTGTTGGTTTAAGTGCACAGATTCCATAACCTCCCCTCTACCCAATGTTTTCATTGTACTGTGGAACCAACAGAAAATTATTGTTCGTATGGTCAGCTTTGAATAAGCTTCTGTCTAAATAGAAGATCCTGTTCATTTCTGCTTTTAGAACATAGCTCCCTGCATTTCTGAAATATGTCTAAGGCACAGAGTAACAAGTAACCCAACAAAATTGGCTAAAACTTGGACTGTGTTTCCCCTTTGGCACGAGTCTGTGTTATGTTTCAAGCATCATCTTCTTTCTGATCATTAGCCTTAGTTACCTTGCTCTTGACAGTAACTTGCTTTTTGTTCAGTTTGGATTCAGTCTCCCACTTTTATTTAAGAAACAAAATCAGTGATGTTGGTTTTTCTGAGATAATGTGTCTGTCTGTGTTTTTTTTACCAACAGCTCGACGGACTGGATTGTGAATGATTGACTGGAACCAGATGACAAACCTCGAAGCAAAGCATGGTTGGCTGGACTGCCTCAACACTGTCAATGTAGTAGACGCATATTGTGAAGGTTGGATTGTCTTCAATCACCTCAAATCAGAGGATGCATGAATCTGTCGAGAAACTGGATCCACATCAGGGAGCTAATAAGGCGAAGGGTGCGTACCTGGTTTAAGGTCGTTAAACAAAAAATGACATTCTTTTCAACAACAACAATATTTTTATCCTAAGTTACTAACTGTACAATCCTTCCACAATAAGAAAATTTTCAATAATAGCCGCATAAGTATGTCCCATCATATAAAAGATCAACATTGTACAAATGTTCCAACAAACCCAATGATATCCTCATGTGTCACTTGATTATAAATTTACCAAAGCAAGTGACAACAAAGAATAAAAAACCAAACTAAAACAGGAGCAGTACACTTGACTTTAGCTAGGAGAAAGTGAGGACTGCGGATGCTGGAAATCAGCATCTAGTGTGTGTGGTGCTGGAAAAGCACAACAGGTCAGGCAGCACCTGAGGAGTAGGAGAATCAACATTTCAGGCATCAGCCCTTCATCAGACCTGCTGTGCTTTTCCAGCACCACAGTCTCTACTTGACTACAGCTCACTGATTCCTGAAGAGAACCGTTGACAATTACACTGAAGTGGTCAACATCTCTAAAACTTAACATCTCTGCATCCGTTCCCAAATCTGCTGCCAATGTTGCACCTTCCTATCAAGAGAAAGTGCCAGTGTCTCCAAATGCACATTTTTCAAATCAAATTGAACGCATGATAATATTTTGATGGCTGTTTGAGTGCCATATGAGGACAATTAACTTTCTGGTCATCAAAAATGCGAATGGCATCAGTCAGTGCAAACTGGGGACATTTTACCCTTGACATTCATCCCAATAAAGAGATCAGGATCAGTGCAATCACTTTTTGTCTAACTCCCAACAGCCTCCCTGAAGATGGAGATCATAGGAGAGTCTTGCAATTTGTAAAGACATTACCCTGTTTTGCATCATTATGCCAAACCATACCATTCAATGTGAGGATCAATTCATCCTTTCTACTTGTGGCATAATAGAATCTGTGGAAGATCTATGATTTAATCAAGTTCACTCATACACAATTACTAACCTGCATTTGATGAAAAGGTCAACATTTATGTTAATGAAAGATGTAATTCTAAATGGTTTTATTTGTGTGCTAACAAATTTCTTATAAATGTTCTGTAACTTGTACATAAGTTTACAATAAGTCAATCCATTT
Organism: Chiloscyllium plagiosum; assembly: GCF_004010195.1. NCBI lineage: Eukaryota > Metazoa > Chordata > Chondrichthyes > Orectolobiformes > Hemiscylliidae > Chiloscyllium > Chiloscyllium plagiosum. Next base: position 23,432,870 of record NC_057739.1, read on the forward strand.
CTTGAAAGTATGAATTTTCATTGCCTAATGATCACTGAGTAGTTATAGACAATGTTCTGTGAAAAATAACAAGTGTGTACTGAGAACTACTGGAAAGACAGATCACAAATAACCTAAATTAGTCTGAAATTGGTGGAAGTGAATCTGGGCTTTGAAATATGTGTAATAATTACTAGTGAAGCAGATACATGCAGCACTAGAATAGGAGAAACAAAAGATGATTAAATCTTAAATTGAGTGTTGTAAATCAACATGATGTTTGGTATGATTAGTACAGCTTAGTTCTGCTGATAGAAGTATTATAAATTCACTGATGTTACACCACTGATATGAGTATAGTCTAAATAAAGGAAATCCCTTGTGTTAAACTTAGCAGGCAATTGACTTTGTTTCGTTAAACTGCCATAAATTTTATGTGACACTTCTTTTGTAAACTGTTTTTATGTGTTGTGGAAAGACACACTATTGTCTGTAAAACAATGCTTATTTTTGTTCGCCATCTTTTGCAAATTCTAATAAATTTGACTTCCACGAACAATCAGTCAGCAATTTTATTGTTTTGTAAAAAAGCAGATGAATAATACATGAAGAGAAAACATACCAGTTAGGACAAGCTTCAGTGGATGATGTTCATTTTTTGTTGAAGGAGTAAAGGTGCAAGCAAGCATTCATTTGATTGAAATACTAAACCACAAGCAACAGGCGCTGTCATCAACCCTTGATAAATACTGTGTTAACATGAAGGTGATTTTCTTAAAATAAAAGGAATTGCACAGAATTTACAATATAGAAACAAGCTATTCAGCCAAACTTGTCTATGTTGGTGTCTCTGCACTATACGGGTCTTATATCCCTCTTCAAATCACCTTTTAAATGTATCATTCTATTCATTCTGCCCTCATACACTTGCTATGCATTTATGTTGTTCAATTCAGGTACTCCCTGTGGTTGTGCTTTCCACAATCTAACCACTCTATCACAACTTAGGTTGGAGCTAATGGTAACTTTGGGGTCATGAGATTTCTCATTGTGGATTAAGTTGGCTCTTTGCAAGAGACACTCAACTTTGAGTTCAGACATGGACTCAGTTTGCATCCCAGGTTCTGTTTGTGTTTAACCAACAGATTATGGTTGCCAGTTGGACATTCTGGTGCAACTACCTCATTGCGACTTGACAAACCTAGCCAGTTTCAGTTTTGATCATATCTGTGAGAGGTGGATGACAAAGTTAGGAAAGTAGGTCCAGACTGATGATGGACCACAATATCTCTGTGGAGATCTCCTGCGCCTGCTGACTCACACGATGTATTTATGAAAGTCGATTTCTCACCTTTTAGTTATCCACCTTCATTAGCATTGCAAGACCCTGGAAAATGTCCAAATTCATTTCATTTGGGAAGCCTACAGTGTAGATCAATGATATTCTTTAAGGACATGACAGGATGTTTCCACTGTGGAATGTGGAATCATTAAGTCAGGATAAGTGGGCAGCTATTTAGAATTGAGAAGGAGAGAAATTTGTCACTAATCTTTGAAATTCTCTAAGAATGGTTTCTCAGTCAATCAGTCTATTCAAGACTGAGAATTATAGTCTTTTGGTAACTAAGGTATTCCAGGGATATAAGGAAAGGCAGAAAAGTGAAGTTAGTATAAAAGTTCAGCGGTGACATTAATGTATACAGTGGAACAGGCTTCAGGAGTCAGATGAACTGTTTCTGTCCCTATGCCTTACATTCAAATCTTTAAAACCTGATTTCCATATGCTGGCCATCTAATGCTTAATTTAGGAAGGCACTCTGTACACTTATAAGAGATAAGCTTCCAATGTGGCAGCTGGCACACTTCAGTGGGTGTTTGTGTATAGGAGACTGCCTCCTGAATTTGAACCTTCTAATGTCAAAATTGGGCACAGCGATGTTGTATTTATACCCCTTGTGTTTTATTCTATTCTGAATTACACTTGCTTCATAAATGTTGACTTGTGGAATGACATTAATTATGGCATCACCCTGAACCTGTCTCACATACACAATTAAGCAATTATTTTATAATTAAAGATTTAAACCCAATGCCATCTTGTACCCTTGCAAAGCATTTATTCTGTGAAAACAATTAAAGCATTTTCTAAAGAAAACTCTCACCACAAAATCATTATGGCAGAATGTTCAGTTTTTGTTATGACAGTCATTTGTGGACCAAGCCATGACATAGACTAACTGAGACAGTGTTCACAACACTCCCAGTTCCTTGCCCTTGTTGGTGGATCTTCTTGGGCCAAATTGCATAAATTCAGCCACAGGAATTAAGTAGGTTGCCTTAAACAGAGTAAATACTGGGTTCAAACTGACAATTTATTCAAGGACCATTGAACCATATAGCATAGGCAGAAACCATTCAGCCACCATGCCTGGAAATAATTCCAGGCCAGTAACTTCACTGGAGAATTTTGTTTCAGTGCAATTTACTGATAAAAAAGGCTTTTTAACATTAACATTGAATGAAACAGTACGTTTTACATATTGGCTTCTGGAGTGCATTAGTAAACTTTCATAAGCCCTACTGTTGTATTTTAACTATGGAATTTATCTGGCTTATTATAAAACATCCATCCAAAGCCAGCCCAACACAATTAGCAATGATACCTTATAGGGAATGCTTAATACATGTCAATACATTTGAATTTGCTAATTAAGTCTAATGAAGTTATATTAATTGAATCCAAGACATTCTCGACATTACAATGATGCAATAAATAAGTTATTTTATATAGTGCACACTTACATTTTGACGAAGAGCATCATCCATTTATACAATACAAACATTTGAAATTAATTGACATTTTCCAACTTAAAGGATGTCAAAATATTAAACTGCCAAGAAATTCAATTGCTTTTGGCATTTCCTTTTGTTTTGAATTCTGATACTGAACAGATCCATGATGGAGTACCAGCCATTTCAAGAGATAGTTTTGCATTTGAATAAAGAATAAACAAGAACACAATTTCCCTGTAATGTCATTACTACCAAACCCAAGAGCACTGTAGGTGTTTCTTGCTGATATACTGTGTTGGCGAGAAGACATACTTAACTTAAGGAGTCTCATTGATCACATGTTAACATTTTGTACTGGAAGGTCCTAATCCACAAATGCAGACTGATGGAGAGCAGGTTCGTCAAGTAATTCAATAAAAAATTGGATTATTGTCTGAAAAGGGAGACAGTGCAGAGCTCTGGGGAAAAGGCAGGGAATGGAACTAGGTAAATTGCTTCTTTAGGAGGCTAGAATAGACAAGGTGCATCTAATGGCCTCCACTTGTGCTGTTACAAATCTGTGATTGTTTTTGTGGTTTTGAGCTGCTGGAACTCTGAAATAAATTCAGAAAATGTTGGGAATTCTGGAATTCTCTCTCCGAACCACTCTGCCACCCTAGCTCTCCCTCTTTCTTTATTATGCTCACCTTTGTGGCCTAACCATTGGGTATCTGAATTGTCATCTCTTTCTGTGGCTCAGAGATTAAAGGTAGCCTTACCAATAACACCTTTATCAAATACCTTGGGTTACTTCACTATGTTAAAGGCGCAATGTAAATCTAGTGTTGTAATATTCAATGGATTTGACAATATTCGTGCAGAGAGAAACAGAGTTAACATTTCAGGTCAGTGTGATGTAAGGTACAGGGTTTATACATATTTTGATATCATCAATATTAGAGCTTGGACTTTGAACTTGTGTGACCTGTGGGTTTTGCTCTTCGAAAATGAACAGGTTTAATGATTAACTTGCAAGCTCTCTGAAGCCGTAGTTTGTTCAAATAAAACAGTATAAAAGAGATGGGAATTTGTTAACATTAGGCGAGTTTTTATCAATGAACAAAGTACACATTGTAATGCATTTTGCTTCAGTCAGAATGAGAATGAGCTGCAATGGGGGCTTTTATTTGGCTCAGGGGAAACACCAAAAGAAAGCCTTTGATTTTGGCTAAGTTTGCAGACATCCTAGTTTAAGCTGGTTGTGTAAAACAGTTTCTCCTAAGAAGGGACTTAGCTTCAAACTATTTTATTCTATCATTAGAACAGTTAAGAAATAGGTTCCCCCAATGTAAGGAGTTAAGTTTGAAATTTCCAGACCAGAATTATTTGGTTAAAATCTGAGTGTTATTTGAAGCTGGGCAAGTCTAAACTTAGTTGCATGAAGACTCAAGGGCAATACTACCAAATTGTCAAGGCCAGGAATTGATGCATCGGTTAGGTTTAGCCCTATTGATGCAATAACAAAGGGAATTATATCTGGTGTTTGAGTACTGTAAAAGGGTGGTGCTGGGATTAATTGTATTTACCACATGTTTTGAAATCTTTAAATTTGTATTTTATGTCAATAGTTTGGTTTATTCAATTTTATCTGAATTTCTAAAACGGATCCTACACCATTGCGTGCACATGCTTGAGTTAAAAATACACTTTGTTTAAACCATAAAAACAAATTAATATCTATCAAGTCAGATTTCAATTTGGGATCTGACTTGTTCAGTAATAACAAAATCTTTTGCTCCTATAGATGAGAAGAATCTTATAAGTGATGTGATAATAGAACAGGTAGAAAATGCCAATAGGATTACACAAAGTTAACATGGATTGATGAAAGAGAAATATGTTTGATAAACCAAATGGAGTTTTCTAAGGATCAAAATAATTGGGTCATTTTCAGAGTGGAAAGTAATGACTCTTGACCACAGGAACCAGTGCTTGGGCCCCAGCTATTCACAATATATAGTAATGATTAGGATGAAGGAATCAAATGTAATGTTTCAAATGTAATACTGACAAACCAAACCTAGCTAGGATTGCAAGTGGTGTGGAGAAAGAGTAACGAGGGAGAGAATAGCACCCATTAAAGATTAACAAGGCTATCTATGTGACGAACCACAGGAGATGAACAAGTACTAAACAACTATTTCCCTTCAGTACTTACTGTGGAGAAGGATTTGGAAGCTAGAGAATTCAGGGAAATAAATAGTGATATCTTGAAAAGTGCCCATATTATGGAAGATGAGGTACTGGACGTCTTGGGGTTAAAAAAGGTGGATAAACCCCTGGGAGCTGATCAGGTGTGTCCCATAACTTTGTGGGAAACTAAGGAGGTGATTGCTAGGCCCCTTGTCGAGATATTCGTATCATCAATAGCCACGGGTGAGGTGTCAGGGACTGGAGGTTGGCTAATGTGGTGCCATTATTTAAGATGGTAAAGAAAAACCAGGGAACTATAGACCGGTGAGCCTGATGTCAGCGGTGGGTAAGTTGTTGGAAGAGATTCTGAGGGACAGGATTTATAGGGGAAAGTCAAGGATTGATTAAAGATAGTCAACCTGGCTTTGAGCTTGGGAAATCATGTCTAACTAACTTGATTGAGTGTGTTCAAGAAGTGACAACAAAGATTGATGAAGGCAGAGCTGTAGACATTGTCTACATTGACTTCAGCAAGGCGTTTGACAGGGTTCCGCATGGTAGACTGGTTAGCAAGGTTAAATCACATGGAATCCAGGAGGAGCTAGCCAATTGGATACAAAATTGACTTGAAGGTAGGAGACTGAAGGTGATGATGGTTTTACAGACTGGAGGCCTGGGACCAGTGGTGTGCCAGAGCACTGGTGCTGGGTCCATTGCTTTTCATCATTTATACAAATGATTTGGCTATGAACATAGAAGGTATGGTTAGTAAGTTTGCAGGTAATTCTAGAATTGGTGGTTTGGTGGACAGTGATGAAGGTTATCTCAGAATACAATGGGATCTTATTCAGACGAGTCAATGAGCCGAGGAGTTGCAGATGCAGTTTACTATAGACAAATGTGAGGTGTTGTATTTTGGAAAGGCAAACAAAGGCAGGACTTAAATGCTTAATGGTAGGCCCTGGGGAGTGTTGCTAAACAAAGAGACCTGGGAGGAGCATAGTTCCTTGAAAGTGGAGTCGCAGGTAGAGGGGTGGTGAAGAAGGCGTTTGGCACGCATGCCTTTATTGATCAGTGCATTGAGTACAGGAGTTGGGATGTCATGTTGTGGCTGTACAGCATATTGGTGAGGCCACTTTTAGAATATTGCAATCAATTCTGGTCTTCCTGCTATAGAAAAGACGTTGTGAAACTTGAACAGGTTCAGAAAAGATTTATAAGAATGTTACTGGATTGGAGGTTTTGAGCTATAGGGAGAGGCTGAATTGGCTGGGGCTTTTTTCACTGGAGAATCAGAGGCTGAGGGGTGACCTTATAAAGGTTTATAAAATCATGAGAGACATGGATAGGTTGAATAGCCAAGGTCTTTCTTCCAAGTACAGGAGTTCAAAACTAGAAGGTATAGGTTTAAGGTGAAAGGGGAAAGATTTAAAAGGGATCTATGGGGCAACCTTTTCATGCAGACATTGGTGTGTGTATGGAATAAGTTGAAAGAGGAGGTGGTGGAGGCTGGTACAATTATCACATTTAAAATATATTTGGATAGGTACATGAATGGAAGGCTTTAGAGGGATATGGGCTAAATGCTGGTAAATGGGACTATATTAGTTTGAGATATCTGGTCGGCATGGACGGTTTGAACCAAAGAGTTTGTTCCCGTGCTGTATAATTCTTTGACTTTATAACACAGCGAGGCTTGAAAGTGATTTAGTGAAGAGGCATTATAATGTAGATAAGTGTTAAATTGTCCACTTCAGTCAGGAAAACAGAATTGCAGAATATAATTTAAATGGCGATGGATGGGGAAAGATCAAACTGTAGCAGGACATGGAATACTGTGGAGTTTTGGTTTCCTTACCTAAGAAGAGATAAAGTTACCATAGATGAAGTGCAGTGAAGGATCAGCACCACACCCCCGACTCTAATCTCCAGCATCTGCAGTCCTCACTTTCGCCTAGGTTTCTAGGCAGTTAGCCAGTAATAGGCAGTAACAAAATTAATACCAGGAGATTGGTTGATTATCTTTTCACACAAGTTGATTGGCACAAGTGACTTTTGAGGCTGCGTCCTTCACAAATTTAAGAATGAAATAGTTAACAATTCGAGAAGAAAAAGGACAAAGAGTTAGGAAAATGGAACTTAGAGTAAATGACCCAGTTTGAAGGGAGCACTGGCTGAGGAACACTAGGTCAAACTGCCTCTTTTTGTCTTGAATGAATAAGAAGACATCATTTTGAAGTCTTAAATTCTTTTCCAAAGAAAGATCTCAATAAAGAAAGGGGCAGTAACTCAACCAGCAGGATGTTTTTTATATAAAAAAGTAGATTAAGAAAAATAGGGAAGCAGGGCATTCTGGAAATATATTTTTATAATCAACTCAATCTCAAAATTGATTCAGGATGTTTCTCAATGTTGAAGTCATATGTAGTTTACACAAACTTCACTCGCTGTGAGAAAGTACTTGTATAGGAGACATCAGCCTCATGGACGGCTGTGGATTATTGAAGGGGTGGGAGGATACCAGGAACTTGCTTGTCAGGAAGATGTTAAATTACAGTCTGAATCGATAAGAGATAAACCCCTGCAAACGCCCACATAGAGTAAGTCAATCTTTAAAGACAAGGGTCAGTCTGTGAAGACAAGGAGAAAGTGAGGACTGCAGATGCTGGAGATCAGAGCTGAAAATGTGTTGCTGGAAAAGCGCAGCAGGTCAGGCAGCATCCAAGGAGCAGGAGAATCAACGTTTCGGGCGTGAGCCCTTCTTCAGGAATGAGGGCTCATTCCTCATTCCTGAAGAAGGGCTCATGCCCGAAATGTCAATTCTCCTGCTCCTTGGATGCTGCCTGAACTGCTGCGCTTTGCCTGTAAAGACAAGGGACAGGTTAATATTTCAGATGCCATCTGACTTTCTGCACACTGTCAGAATCGTTTGTTTCTATGGGTGCCAACGTCTGTCATGGTAGAAGTTGAACTGGTATACATCTCTGCATGAAACTAAGTTTTAAACCAGCTTTCCCAATGAAAGTAAAAGCTATCAAAAATTGAGAGTAGACAGAAACAAGATTTTTTGAATTCTAAATCCTTGAGCTTTGTCAAAAATAGAAATAAGAGGATTGCAAATTTCTCCATTTTCTTTTTGAAATAATTCCACAGAGGCCGGTATCCTGTCACCAAGTCACCCTTTATTTATACATGGAGAGTCTTTGACACTGATCCAGCTCCCTCAGAGCCCGTTCTCAAGGTGAATAGGACATCTTATACTCCTGTTCTTATCTGTCAGCCAGGGTTCCATGACTGGACCAGATTAACAACTCTAATCAAGGAACTCATTACATGAGGTCCACCTGGATAACTTCATTGCAACCACTATAGTTAGGAATTAACTAAAGGAAGCAGAATTAGTCGTGAATAAAATCTAACCCAGTTTGTTCATATTTTGCGTAATTTGAGCACCCATTGCTTTCAGCTATGAGTAAAACCAGGTGGGGTCTGAGTTTAGGTTAAAAATAACACCTTTATTTCACCATTTAAAACACAACTATAGCCCCATAAATATAGAAACAATAGCTCACTGGGTTTAAATCCTCTCCAAACTTCCCAGGGCACTTGGTCAAGAAAAAGCATCAGCTGTACATCTAACTAATTGAAAATATAATGCAATTTATCTATGGTCCCACATTTCTTTTATTCTCACTGTAGAAACATTTGGATAATATCTTTTCACTTTTTTTTGTCAATAGTATGTTCTTACACTTAAAAACATCATCGATAATCAAAACATTGGCAGGCGCACTAACAAGAGCAGTTTGATTTGATAGGGAAGGAGGGAACGGGGGGGCAGATGTGACTCCTGCAGAACTGGGAGTGCACCAAAGCTGCTTCCCAGCTCTACGGGAGGGTGTCCATTTTCTGAGAAGAACAAAATTAAAAATTATCGAATTATCTGAAGAATTTTGAGAAAGGACAGACCCAATGCCTAACCCACTCATGGTTTTCTCAATGGGATCCTTATCAGCTGCTGTGTCCCTCATTCACATACTTAAGGGACCTAATGTCTGCTTTAGGTTACATCAGCACACGTAAAAGAATTGCGCTCTTATATTTAGCAGTGTGAGCAATACTTGTGCAGAATTAACACTGATCAGCTCATTGTGACATGTAACGGATTTCTATTTAAATTAATACATTAAAAAATTAAACAGAATTCTATTTCAAACAAGCTGTCTGGGAAATAAAAAAAAGTTTTCTGATTTGGATGAAATTTTAGGTGTATTTGTATCAAACTGTCATGTTATGCTTCCTACTGTTGAAGGTTGTCATCATCTTAATACTTATTGCAGAATTCAATACAAAATGGTTATTCACTAAACTATTGTCACATGATCAATGTACTCCTTAAAGCTAGCTGAAATAGTTTAAAACTATTCAGAGCATAATTCCATACAACCCTTATGTGCCAAATACCTCTATTGTCCTCTCAGATTAGAGCTCAGTAGAGGGTTCTTTCTTTCCCCTCTCACTTTCATCATCTATGTTGTGTGGGACATGGAAAGCCACATAGGGACAATTTTTAACATTGTGGCAAACCAGCTTTTTGAGTGTTGCTGTGTTAACTATATCAAAGCCTGTTTTCCCTCCAAATGTGCTTGGTTTCCAATAATCTGGAGAGCAGATTGGGTTTCCCATTAATCCTTTGAGGGAAAAGGGAGCACCCATTTCCACCATACTTTGCCCAAAAATGGCATTTTCATAGGGTGCTTCCAGCAGTAGTGCAGGATAAAATTCCATTGCATCAATGTGTCCATACAATTTCTCCAGTTTAGCCGCTAATTCTGTTTCACCTATAACAAAAGAACACAAATCAGATGAACATTTAGCAAGAAGCCCTTGACACGCTATGAATGAAAACAGGTCTTTGCAAGCTTTCCAGCAAGTTAATTAAGAACTGCTTGCATTTAAACAGCGTCTCAATGATAGAAAAATATCGCAATGTGCCTCACATCAGAGTGTGAGGAATAAAAATAAAAGCTAAGCTGAAGAGGAGAGACAGTGCCGTAGAGAAATACTTGCTGATGGAGGTCATTAATTGGAAAGAGGTAGGAACATTTAACCAACAATTTCCAGAGAATAGATAAAATAAAATTTCTACCTGTCCAGTGATCTTATGTGGGTTCAAATGAATCTTGAATTCGTTAAAATGGCATAAACATAGTACCCATTAGCTACACATCCAATCAGTCTCCTTACTGCTGTCTACAATGTGACTCATCTGAGTGAATACACTGACTCCTGTTGACATCTGATACACACCCTGAATCTCAGTTCACTTGTTACTGAAATAGCTCCACAGAGGCCAGTATCCCACCACTAAGTCACCCTTTATTTACAAATGAAAAGTTCATGACACTGATCCAGCTCCCTCAGAACCAGCTGTCAGAACAAAGGGATGCCTGACACTCCAGTTCTTATCTGTCAGCCAGGGCTCCCTGATTAGACCAGATTAACAGCCCCAATCAGGGAACTCATATTCTATAAGGTCCACCTGGCTGAAATAGTTATAATCACTACAGTTACAACTGTCTAATCAATGAACTAAAGATTGAAGACAAATTAGCTGTGGTTGCCAGAAAATTCTAATGGAAGTAATCTCTGAAATTAAAGTATGTTCATATTTGTTAGCTCAATAACATGGACACAGTATCTTCAGGATGCTTTACTGTGAATTAAAATTAGCATTGCACTTAACCCAATGCTGACTGGTTCTGAATAAACCTCATTATGAAAGGCTGATTGAAATTGGTTATAAATGCTGCAAGTTTAAATGTTTGTCTACCAGTTATTTCAGTAGTTTTCAGGTTTATGCTTAAAAGGAGGTAGCAGGGAGACAGTGAGCAATGGCTTAAGCTAAGAGATATGATAATCAAAACATACTTGTTCCAGTAAACTCCATCTTATTGTTTTCCCCTTTTTAAGCTTCAATTTAAATGAATTTTGGTTGTTTGTGGTCAAAACAGGCTTTTGGAATGTGACCAGTTACCAGACTACTCAAAACCTTTAGTTGGCTAGTGTGAATTTTGATTAAAAAAACACAAAAGAACTGTGGATGCTGGAAATCAGAAATAAGAACAGAAATTGCTGGAAAAGCTCAGCAGGTCTGACAGCATCTAAGGAGAGAAATCAGAGTTCATGTTTCAGGACCTTTCTTCAGAAGAGTTTTTGTGAATTTTGATGCTTTGTTTACGGCAGCAATAACAATCAGCTGAAGATCTTAAGAGCAATGGGAAATAAATCAAGCTGAATAAGTGCTGACATTATGTAAACTGTTTTACTGGTTATTTTTTTTCCCATAAATTCTCTCACAACTTAAGTAGTTTTGCATATTGCAACCAATTTTCCTATCATTCAAATCCTGTCAATTTTCCAACTTGGAGTTATACAAGACTCTACAAGTTTTTTCAGAGTTCTGGGATTTGATATACAGATATTGATTTCAACGCCCACCTCAGCTCATGGTAAGTGTGAACTTGTTTTAATAAAAAAAACAAGAAGCTCACACTGAAAGCAACTAACCACTGAATCTATTTATTATATTATAGATACTGGCTGCAACACTGGTATTATGGGCAGAATCTGACCACTTCAGTGCACGCACCGTGTTTGGGCCAGGATCCCAAATCCTGTGTATAACTTGTGTTTCATTCCTCCCCCTCCTAAATAAAACAACTCACAGCCTGTTATCAGGTTCCCCAACCAGTCAGGAAAGCTGGAGAGGTTTGCACACTGAATGCAGCAACGAAAGATCTCTATTTGATGGAAACCTGGTTGGACACACAATAGAAGTGGCTCCCGGGTATCAAAGGCACTGAGAGTGAGAAAATGGCTGCAGCAATGATGCCTGATGGGGGAAGGCTGCCCCACTATCACAAATTCCTCCCTGGAGATCATGACTGAACCTCAATGGAGAACAGCAGGGGTGCACAGTTACTAGGTAGATGTGGCTTCAAGTTGCTGAGGCAGTGAACAGTAGAAACACAGGATCTCTACAGTGTTGAAGCAGGACATTTGGCCCATCAAGTCCACACCAACCCTTCGAAGACACGCCATCCCTACCCTATCCCTGTATTTCCTATGACTAATCCACCTAGCCTGCACATCCCTGGACACTACGGGCAATTTAGTATGGCCAATCCACTGAACCTGCACATCTTTGGACTGGTGCCAAAGAACAGGACCCACGGCCTGAAAAGGTTTAATGACTTCATGAGGTATTGTATGCTGAGTGTTAAACATGGGGGAATAGCTATATGTTAATACCCAGAGTCCAACATCAGTGATATCAGATGACATGGACTGGGACTGGAGTGAGGACATGTTCTGCTGAAGTTCTGTTTAGTCATGTCACTGTATATGGTGGGAATAGTTCACAAATATTCATCAGTTTGCTATTAGTTCAGTGTCTAGTCCTTGTCCATCTGAAGCTCCCAGAACCTGCTTGTGATATCTATGCGTTGAGTTTCCTAGAACTCTAAACTGGCAGTCATCACTCTCTTACCCCCATACCCTCACATCCAGCACAGCACTCCTGTGACTGATACACATGTTCCTCTCTAGTCTCCTCCTCAACTCTCCATTTCACAGACAGTACTCAAATACATGTTATTGCCCCCTGACTCCCATTCTTTACAAACATCCTCCTAAAGAATCTACCCTCCATTGCCAGCTATCAATTCACCAGACACTCCAAAATATGCAGAGGCCAATCCAGGGCTGAGGCAGAGTAATGGTGCTGAAGATGTACTCATAGCCAGCATCATTAAGGAGCTGGAGGATGATGAACCCCTTCTTCACAGGCTCAGTGAGCCTCTGATCATGTAAACCCCAAGTTAAATAAGTCTTGCAGGCAATGTGGTGAGATGAATGAATCTCAGAGGAATCCACAGCACTTTCACAATATGTTTCACAAAGTTGCTGTTTGTAAAGAGTCCAGTAAAGTATGGCTAAAGGAACTGCTCCTGGCAGAGACTACCTTCCAGGTTTTGCTAGTTTCACTGTTTGTACTCTGCATATCCTGTCAGTTTCAGTAACTAATTCCCATTGTGCGTATGTCTACTCCAACTTGTGACTTGCAAACACAATGTGCAATCTGTATCTTTCACGTAAGCCATTAACAAACATTGTGACTAAGTGAGTTCCCAATCTGATCCTTGTATGAGACCATCAGTCACATTCTGCCAATGAGATGACCTGCCTATTAATCCTGATCTCTGTTTCCTGAACACTCAGACAAATTCCTAAACAGGTTATTATAAAGAGATGCAATCCAACTATTATTCTTTAAGAGTATGAAGGTCCTGTCACCCAGTTAGAGGAAGAATATTATCAAGCTGGAGAAGGTTCTGAAGAGATTCACCAGAATGTTGCAGGGAATGAAAGGTTTGAGTTATAAAGAAAAGCTGGATAGGCTGAGACTTTTTTCACTGGACTGTAGGAGGTTGAGAGTTGACCTGATGGAAGTTTATAAAATAATGAGAGGTACAGAATTAATGATTGTTCTCTTTTCCCCAAGATGGGGAATTTAAAGACTAGGACGCTCATTTTTAAGGTGAGAGTAGAGAGATCTAAAGAAGACACAAGAGGTAAATTTTTTTATACAAGAGGGTGGTTCGTGTGTGGAATGAACTTCCTGAGGAAGTGGTGGATGCGGGTAGAGTTGCAACATTTAAAAAACATTCGGATGAAGATATGAATAGGAACAGTTTGGAGAGATATGGGCCAGGAGCAGGTGGTACTAGTTTAGTTTGGGATTATGTTCGGCATGGACTGGTTGGACTGAAGGGTCTGTTTCCATGCTGTATGACTCTATGACACATATATACATATGTCTTGAACTTTTAATAAAATGACATTCTGCTAAGAATATGACACTGGTTATAACAGCAATAATGTACCTGCAAGGAATGGGGAGCTCAGACAGTCTGGAGAAATTTCAGAAAGAGGTCACATGGCTCAGATTGTGAAAGGGATTATCGAAGTCAGTGAGAGAAAAATTAGACTTGCCTGAAGAGCAATGACCCATTGGCCTCTCTCTCTTTACTTTGAAAATCATCTCACCAACTGGTTGAGCTGAAAACATACTGAAAGTTATGTTTTTCACCCCAGAGGGAATTCCTGAAGAAGATTCTCTTGCAATTTGTCCCACAGTCTGAGGCAAAGGGAATTCAGTCAACTGTAACTGCTTCAGGAAGACAGCCCATTGACAGTGGCTTGTGTGTGTGCACAATGTATTTGGCATCAGGACACCATCTGGGCAATTTGTGACATATTGGCTTTTTTCATGAATTTAACTATTATTTGGCCAAAAGTATTCTAAAGTTAACCCGCTGCTGCAGAGTTTTCATTTTCTTTTGTTCCTCCCTCAGACTTGTGTGTTTGTCTGTGTGCAGGTGTTAGTTTAAAAAAAGTTGATTCAAAATATTTGCATAAACCAAACTTTTTCCCAATAATCTTTGCATCAAAATCCATAAACTGGACTACCCTGGCAGACTATTTGTTTCAGATGTTCCTGAATGCATTTCTTTCTTTGTCAACTCTATTTTTTTTCTCTCTGCTTGTTCAGTCTCTTCCCACTTACTTTCATGATTCATCTAAAGCCTTTTGCTAGTTCTTCAATTTCCAGTTTCCTGGTCCCAATCACCTCTTCCTCAACACGGGTGTGCAATCCCTCTCCACCATCCATGCTCCATCTGGATGGTCTGAACCTTTCCACATCTACTTCAAAGGGAGGCCTGAACAGTCTCCATCCACCAGCAGCCCACTTCACCTCGCTTTGAACAATTTCTCCTTAAATTGACTCACTTGCTCCAGGTCAAGGGTGTGGCTTTGGGTATCTCCATCTGTCCCAAATAGGCTTGCCTCTTTGTGTAGTACTTGGAACATTCCTTGTTCCAGTCTTACTGTGACCCCCTCTCACAACATTTTCTCCAGTACATCAATTATGTTATTGGGCCTGCTTCCTGCTCTTGTCGAGAATTTGAAAAATTAATTATTTTGCTTCCAATTTCATTTTTTTTTTGCCTAACTCAGTCCATCACTGATTCTTCCCTCCCTTTCCATGACTTCATTGTTTCTATTTCTGAGGATAGACTTTCCACCAATATCTGTTACAAACCCATCAAATCCCTCAGTTACCTTGACTAAACTTCCTCAGACTTGCTTTCTAAAAGGAGTCCATTCCAATTCATTTCCTTACTCCAAGCTCCTAAACACACCTTCCAGGTAAAGCAGTGGTTTACTTGTATCTCCTTCATCCTAGTCTACTGCATTCACTGCTCACAATGTGGTCTCCTTTACAACACAGAACAAATGCAGATTGGCTTTCTGTTTTCAGAACACTCCACTCTCTCTGTAAGAATGACACTGACCTTTCACTCGCTTGCCATTTCAATACAACATCTTGTTCCCATCCTAACATTTCTCTCCTGGGCCTGCTGCAGTATTCCAGCGCAGCTCAATGCAACAGCAGGAACAACACCTTATTTCCTACGTATGCATTTTCAAATCTTCAGGACTCAACACTGACCACAACTTCAGAGCATGAACGGTGTCTGCATTTTGATTAACATCCCCCCTTCTATTGGCTCCTCCCCCACACCTACCAACACATGTCTTGTTTTCAATGGGTTTTGCTCTCAGCAGAACTGATCTATTTTCTAGCATCGATAACAACCATCTATTTTGCATCTCAACATTTCCTTTATTACTGTTTTGCGTTCCCTTTGCCTTTTACATTGGACACACTCATCATCTATTCCATTCAATATCCTTCCCACTTCGTCGAAGGAAGGATTCCATCATTTCCCAGTCTCCTTCTGTTCTGAAGAAGAACCAATGGACTTAAAATGAAAGGGTTCAGAAAAGATTTATAAGGATGTTGCCAGGGTTGGAGGATTTGAGCTATAGGGAGAGGCTGAACAGGCTGGGGCTGTTTTCCCTGGAGCTTTGGAGGTTGAGGGGAGACCTTATAGAGGTTTACAAAATATTGAGGGGCATGGATAGGGTAAATAGACAAAATCTTTTCCCTGGGGTCAGGGAGTCCAGAACTAGAGGGTATAGGTTTAGGGTGAGAAAAAAAGGTATAAAAGAGACCTAAGGGTCAACTTTTTCACACAGAGGGCAGTACAGGTATGGAATGAGCTGCCAGAGGAAGTGGTGGAGGCTGGTACAATTGCAACATTTAAGAGGCATTGGATGGGTATATGATTGGGAAGGGTTTGGAGGGATATGGGCCGGGTGCTGGCAGGTGGGACTAGATCGAGTTGGGATATCTGGTTGGCACGGGTTGGACTGAAGGGTCTGTTTCCATGCTGTACATCTCTATGATTCTATAACTGTTACTATTTTAACATATGCTGCCAGACCGAATAAGTTTCTCCAGCCTTTTGTATGGGCTAATAGGTATAAGTCATGGGTGGTACTGTGACTCAATGATTAGTAATCCTGCTTCACAGTGCGAGGGACCTGGGTTAAATTCCAGCCTTGGGCAACTGTCTGTGTGGTGTTTGCACATTCTCCCTGTGTTCGTGTGAATTTTCACCAGGTGCTCTGGTTTCCTCCCACAGTCCAAAGATGTGCAAGTTAGGTGGATTGGCCATGCTAAATATATGTATAAAGCAAGGGGTCGAGATCAGATGGGCTTCGGAAGGTTGATGTGGACTCAATTTTATTTGTTCTTTCCACACTGGAGGGATTCTTTGATTTCGTGGTTTTATTTCAGATATCCTGCTTCTGTGCTATTTTGCTTAAACTGTCTTTGCATCTTTGAATGAGTAAACTTATTTTTGGCGATAAATTTGTTATTTGTTGTTGAGTAAAGAAATCTCTAATTGACCACGTCATCAGCATGGTTAGATTTGCAATATGCTGTGACAAGTGAAGGACTGGGACTAGCAAACAAAACTGTGCACTCTCCAACCTCAAACTTAATAAGGTCAATAAGTTGCCTTCAATTTCATGAGCTTCAATGTAAGCGAGCAATCACTTTTCAGGAACTTTATCTACAAACTTTATCTACAAATTAACTTGAAAACCAATCACAAACATTTTGCAGTCCACCAATTTAATCATTTCAATATTAAAAAAGAAATTTATGTCCAGTATGACCAGCATTTGCAAATTTATGTTGGCTGTCTGAAGTGCAGAAAACACGTTCTTAATTACAACCAGAGTAAATTCCTGACAACAATTGAAGTCTTTTAATTTAGGTCAGATAAAACAAAATACTGAGGGTGCTGAAGATCTGAAATAAATAGAGAATGCTGGAGAAACTCAGCAGGTCCAGCAGTGCAAGACCACAAGACCACAAGAAATAGGAAGAGGAGTAGGCCATTCGATGTCTTGAGCCTGGTCTGCCATTCAATAGGATCATGGCTGATCTGATATTCCTCATGGCCACCTTCCTGCATTTTCTCCATAACTCCCCCACTGATTAAGAACCAACTATCTCAGCCTTAAAAATATACAATGTCTTTGCTTCCCCCCGCCCCACCCCCAACAGCTCTCTGTGACAAGGCGTTCGAAGATCACAACGCTCAGAGAAGAAATTCCTCTTCATCCAAAATTAAATTGGCGCCCCTGTATTCTGAGACTACACCCTCTGGTCCTAGACTACGCAATGACGGGAAAGATCCACTCAGCATTAATCCTGTCAAGTCCTTTAAGATCCGATATGCTTCAATGAGATCACTTCTCATTCTCTCAAATTCCAATGTGTTGAGTTCCAACCTGTTTAATCTGTGTTCATAAGACTATCTCCCCATAGTGGGGAGCATCCTAGTGAACCTTCTCTGAACCACCTCCAATGAATTAATATCTTTTCTTAAATAGGGGGCCCAAAACTGCTCACAGTATTCCAGATGTGGTCTCACCAGCACCTTGTACAAATGCTCTAAGGAATTCCCTGCTCTTACACTCTAACCCCCTTGAAATAAGAGTCAATATTCCATTCACCTTCCTGATTACCTGATCACATGTGTGTTTTCTGTGTTTCGTGCACAAGTACCCTCAAGTGTCTTTGTGTCACAGCTTTCTGCAGTGTTGCTCCATTTAAATAATATTATTTCGTTCTCCCTTCCAAAACAAACGACTTCACAGTTTTCCACATTAGAGTCTATTTACAAACCTTTTGACGAGTTAGTTAATTTATCAAATTGTTTTGTTCCCTCTTGCAGCCTGCCTTTCCATCTATTTTTGTGTGGTCTGCAAATTTGGTTGTGAAGAGAGAGAAGCAGAGTTAAAGTTTTGAGTCCCTTAGATGCCCCTTCAGCACTTTGTTTCTATTTAATTACAGTAGATATTGGTTCGGTGTATAGGGGACGCTAGCAAACTGTCTCATGACATATTGAGCTCTAGATCTCAGCTGAGGAGCTTACCAAAGAGAGACGTGGAGAAAGAAATCTTTCAGGTTGGACACCCTTCCAAGAGTTTCAGCACAACCTGTTATATGTCTATTGGTCTCGAGCATTAACTTAGGAGGATATTGCAGCAGTACTGGAACAGCAGTACCAAAGAACAGGGAAGTATTCTAAAATTGTGGGTGACAAAACATGAAGTAAAAATCACTGAACCATCCAGTAAGGAAGAATAGTCAATTCTGAGTTAAAAATAAATAAAATACTGCAGATGCACAAAAAAAACAAATAGCAATTCTAAAGTTTATGTGATTTGGAGATGCCGGTGTTGGATTGTGATGTACAAAGTTAAAAATCACACAACACCACAGTTTATACTCCAACAGGTTTACTTGGAAGCACTAGCTTTCAGTCACAACCACCTGATGAAGGAGCAGCGCTCTGAAAGCTTGTGCTTCCAAATAAGCCTGTTGGACTATAACCTCGTGTTGTGAAAAGTTTATGTGACATGTTTGTGGAAATACTTTCAAAAAGGGATTGATTATGCAAGAAATGCCTCTTGTATTACAATGTCTGATGACGCTCATAGTCATAGAGATGTACAGCATGGAAACAGACCCTTCGGTCCAACCCGTCCATGCCGACCTGATACCCCAACCCAATCTAATCCCACCTGCCAGCACCAGGCCCATATCCCTCCAAATCCTTCCTATTCATATACCCATCCAACCTACCACTCTCTGTGTGAAAAAGTTGCCCCTTAGGTCTCTTTTATATCTTTCCCCTCTTACCCTAAACCTATGCCCTCTAGTTCTGGAATCCCTGATAACAGGGAAAGGACTTTGCCTATTTACCCTATCCATGGCCCTCAATTTTGTAAACTCTATAAGGTCACCCCTCAGCCTCCTGACGCTCCAGGGAAAACAGCCCCCCAACATGATAACATTTTGTTCAGCATAGAAGTACTGGGACATTGTTACTTATTCTCCCTCAGATTGTGCTAAGACATGTCCAAACCTTTTAGTCACCTCATATTTTCTTCCTTGGTTTACAGTTGGGTTATTAGTAAAGCTTCAGAGATAGTTACTGAAGTTTTCTTCCAATTATGGCTCAAAAACAGATATACAATTAAGAAAGCAGCAAGCTACTATAAGTCCTCATTCTACAGATTGAAGTCGAAACACCATTTAATAAGAAATGTTGGGGTACAATGAGACACTGATATTTAAGAGCTAAAAACGAAATTAGTTTTCCAAGATTTAAAAGTTTACTTATGGCAAATTAGGAAGTAAAGGTTTGAATGAAGCTCTGCAGGACTTAACCACCATTTAAAATTTTATCAATGGACTCAAAAGCAGCTAGATGTTAGATTAGAGGAGATTGTTGGAGATGCTTTGGAATTGGAGATTGGTGTTGGGAAGTGGGGCAGGGGGTCTATAGAAGAGATCATGGCATGATCATGGGGTAAATGGGATTGCAGTAAGTTGTGAGGTGTTGTTATTGAAGTATGAGGTAGGAGGTTGGGAGATCTCATGGAAGATTCAGTGGTTAGTTTGTTGGGATTAACCACATTTTTTTTTTTGCGTGTCTATTTAGATCATTCAGTTCATGTATTTGAGAATTGGAGGTGAGTTTTCATAGTGTTTAGATCTTATTACTGGCTGGATACAATTCTACTTTGACACTTATGTTTATTGGCCTGCAGGTAGTGTAGCTGCCCTTCTTGCCTACAGATCACTGAGAACCTTGACTGACTTTAAATATAAAGAGAAACTGTTAAAATGGAGGCATTCTGCCTTCTGAATACATTTCAGTTCCCATCCCACTGCCTGCGAGTGATGAATCTAATCCATCATCCGAGCCCCAATCCTGATTCATCTCCACTGAACCTACACTTTGTTGGATTAGCAGCTGATATGAAATTATTTAACCTTTCCATCTGATCCAAACTCACCCAACTTTGGACAATAACGTAACGTTACTTTTGTTTCTCAGCCAAATCTCCCCAAATTATGGGCTAGACTTTGAGGACAGGTCCTTAAGAGTCATAAATGACTGTTGTCATGGCTGCAATCTGGCTGACAAGGCTGGAGAACCAATTGAAAGGACAATGTTCATGTCAGGCTGAAGTGGTTATATGCTGCTGAGGTAGGCCGGAGATCTTGAGGACACTTCAGTATGGAGAGACGTTTTGTTGCCTATGTAGAAATCAAACCACTGAAGACTACTCCAAGCTAGTTGGGCCATCAGGGTGTTATTTATGGATGTGATTACAGCCTTTCATGCATGCTGCCTGAAATTGAGGCGTGGCTTCTTGCTAGTGGTCACCATGACTGAGGTGGCAGTCTTCACACGCAATGTGTAGGGACCATTCTGGAGTCTCAAACATTCCTAAGGGGAATTTTCATTGGAAATGGACATTGGTTGCCCATTTCCACTAAGCAGACAGCTAGCCCATACATCTCTGTTACCTTAACCCCCACTATCTCACCCCCACATCCACATCCATTGGACTGGAAAAGTCATTTTGAATTCTGCAAATTGTTCTTTAGATCCTTACCAGTTAACTCCTGGAAAGATTTATAGGGCGTCAGACCGAACTGCTTCCGATACTGATTAAATGGTTGAAATCTTAACTGTCTCCCATATTCAATGAGATTGATTGCCACATGTAGAATATTTTTGTTGATATTTTTCCCTCCACCGATCTGTAACAATAATAATATTACCCTTTTTTAAATAGATCCACACTTGTTTTTGATGTTATTTAAGATTCTTTACTTTTAAAACAAAACTTTTGTACATTGACAATTGTGTTATGAGCATAAAAATGTTAGAAACAAGAGCAGGAGGAGGCCATTTAGCCCTTTGACTTAAGAAAGCACATGATGCACAGACATTTCAAAAATACATTTTTTTTTGCGTGTCTATTTAGATCATTCAGTTCATGTATTTCAGAATTGGAGGTCAGTTTTCATAGTGTTTAGATCTTATTACTGGCTGGATACAATTCTACTTTGATAAGTAATTATTTGTTTCATCACCTATTTTCTAAAATTTTATTTTGCTTACAGAAGCACAGACACCTTGTTCCAACCAGGAAGGAAGAAATTAAAACTTGGAATAAGCCACTTGTACAAATGGCCTATCAGGTCTTCAAATGAAACCACGCTGTTGGGGAAACAAAGAGGCATATTTCACTTGCAACCACATTGTGGATTAAATGAAGGAATAGAAGAAGGTGGGCGAGTAATTGGAACGAGACACACTGAGTGCTCTTTGGAGTTGGTGAGCCTGTGTTCTAAATACAACCATTTTGCAGGTCAACTGAACAACTTCATCGGAAAATCATAGAATTATAGAGTCCCTACAATGTGAAAAGAGGCCAATATACATGACGTTTCTGTCAAACTCTTCAGGGATAAACTGCTGACAGTTCTTCAGTTGCTCTGTAGTAATTGTAAAACCTAACCTAACCTTGCTGAATGCATGCTCTGGATAGAAATATTGAGTGTCCTGTCAGGGATGTGTTTAGAACTTTGTGGCTTTATAACAACACTGTGCATGGATCTTGGGAACAAACTGCTGCATTGTTATAAAGTCATTCATTAGTAATCTTGACAAGGTTAGAGGATTACAATCTTTATGTTTAATTTCTACTTATTTGCCCACAAGTATGAATAATATAGAAATAGTATTGAAGGAGATATGCTGAGTTCTATCTGTATAATGCATTCCATCTTTCGCCATTAAATTGGGAATTATGGACAATATAATTAATAATGTGTTAACCTCAATGCTAGTTAACTTGACTCATCTGCATAATTAACCTAAGTATATAACCAGTTCAGTAAATCCACATGCCAAGTGTCTTATTGTTCAATCACTTTTGATAAAAGACATTTTTACCCGTCCTGCTCTCTGTTTTGCAAATGATTCTACTAAAGCTTCCACTCCAAACTTCATCAGGATGTCCACATTGAAAATAAAGTTGTCATAGGCAAACTCTTGGCCTTTCACAATGAAGCAGTCAGGCATTAATGGATGCCAGTGGTAGAGATGGTTGAACTCAACTGCAATCCGATTTCTGTATTGAAAGTGCTCACTGAACAGAAGTTCCGGGTTAAAAGTCATCTTAAAGTAATAACCACTCAGGTGTTGCACATAGTCCTCAATAACTATCTTGATAGTTTCCCCTGCGAGGTAGAGAGACAAAGAATCATAAAAACACAAAATCATACTTTTACTTTGTCATGTTCCAGGTACTTCACCTTGTAAAATTTCATTGTTGTTAATGATCAAATACAATTTAATAGACTTGAGCGTCACTGTTCTTCCAATTTGACATGATGTTGCTTTTGGGTTTCACTTTTGGTGTCAAATAGAATTGGTATAAATGGAATAGAAAACAAAATAAGTCAGTCAGAACACTAGCTGCCTATCAGAATTTTAGCAAGATCAGGGAAATTCTCATTGCCTTTTTTACAGCTGTGACATTTTCTATCTCTGTAGTTTCCTCTGGCCTTGAAACCTCCGCCATTTCTCTGATCCAAGGCCCCACATGAATATCACCATCCTTCATTCACCAGCAACTCCTCCCCTCCCTCACCCGTTGAGGCCATCCATCCTAAAGTTCCCTTATTTAGTTTGGTGTTCATTTTTTTGATTATACCCCAGTGAAACACTTGAGGATGTTTTCCTATGTTGAAGGTGCTATGTAAATACAAGTTGCTATTACTGTTGCAACAATGTTCTTATCTCTATTGCCATACTTATTTAATTAATCTAGGCACTTATTATTCATCTGTCTTCATTCAAAGAACAACTCCGCCCTTGGGCCCTCCAAGTCTGTGCTGACACATTTTGCCTCTCCAAAACTGTCTTCACTTGCATGATCCGTATCCCTGTATAGCTTTCCTATCCATGTATTCATTCAGGTGCTTCTTGAATGCTGTTATCATGTCTGCTTCCATCACTTCCTCTGCCAGCACGTTCCAGGCACTCACCACCCTTTGTGTGAAAAGCTTGCCTCGCATATCTCTTCTAAACTCCGCCCCCCTCCTCCCCCACTTTGAACTGGTGTTCCCCTGTAATTGACTCCTCCACCCTGGGAAAAAGCCTCATACTTTTCACTCCATCCATGCCATTCACAATCTTATAAACTTCTAACAGGTCCCCCTCAACCTCCTGCTTCCAGTGAAAACAAACCCAGTCTATTCAACCTTTCTTCATAGCTAAAACTCCCCATACCAGGCAACACCCTAGTAAACCTTTGCTGTACCCTCTCCAAAGCATCTACATCATGTTTTAATTTTTTTCATCAAAAGGTAACTGGACTATGATCCATGCTTGAATTGAAACTTTAAGTAATGCTCTTAGGAGAACGTTACATTTATTACAGCACAACATATTTGAAAAAAATTATACATTTTGTCAAAGCTATTTGAATTCACAAGAGAATAAAGATACTAAAGGGAAAACAATATTTATTCCATATAAGAGAAAAAGTGCCCTTCGGTTGACAAGTGGCCTCTGATTGGTAGAGGTGCTACAATGGAAAAGAACTAGTTGATGCCAATTAACTGTCATGCTTTTGTTTAAATTTTAAATCAGATAGGTTGACACTGCTTGTCAAACCACAGAGTGAATCACGGAGTGGCTGTTACCTATTGTATTGAATTGCAACAGGTACATTTGTGTACATGTTCCTTCAGTCTGCAAAATAAGGCCCTGTGCAATTGTCAGTCATCAACACTCAATACTCTCCTCTCAAAATGTTGTTTTCCTTTCATTTTTTGTGAATGATTTTGATTGAAGTGTATAAGATCCCGAATGGTCTTGACAAGGTGGATGTGGAAATGATGTTCCCTCTTGCGAGTCAGTCCAGAACGAGGGGGCACTCTGTTTAATATTAGGGGTCACCCAACCAGACGGAGAAGAAGAGAATTTTCTTTTCCTCTCAGAGCATTCTGTGATGTTTAAACTCTGCATCAAATGGTGGTGAAGATGGGTTTATTGAATATGTTTAAGACAGAATCTATGGATTCTTGTTCAGCAAAGGAATATTAGCAACAGATGGGAATGTGCAATTTGAAACGCAAAGAGATCAGTCATGATCTTATTGAATGGCAGAAAGGAGCCAATTGATCTATTTCTGCAATTATTTTGTATGTTCCTATTTTCATATGAGCACAAGATGAAAAGCTTCAAAAATATATTATTTTTCTCAGCAATACTCAAGTTTTGTACTATCAAACAATGAGAAGTACAATATGTTGGTCCACTGTACCATTTCATTTCCTGCAACCTAATAATAATATAATGATTGGCCAACATTAGTGAGAGAAAATGGTAAAGGAAACACATGTCAAAAGGAAGAAAGGAAACCTTTAAAAAAGGATGATGACCAATACCTATGAGTATGAGCCTGGTCGTTTGGAAAAGCTGCTCGTCATTCCAAGTTGGATGCTCGTGTTTCAGGATATCGCAGACTCGGTTGTGTTCTCGAAGCCAGATGGTGGCATACATCATCAGTCCAGGTAACAAGCCAAATAAGTCATTGCCAATGGCAAGGCGTTTCTCCACTGGTAAAACATCTGGATATTTCATCCGGATGGGTACATCCTTCATGGATGGAGGCAAGACCTCTCCATTCACTACCTTAATGCAAATCAAATAATTAACCATTTCTCCTTTTATTCCTTTACTTAAATGACTTCAGCTGCATTTACATGGCTATATGCACAATTGAATAAAAATGAAATAAAAATACAATTTTCAAAATACATATTTCCTGATGGGTGCTGATGGCAAAGCGTGACAATGAAATGGTCTGAAGCATAATTTGGAGCATGAGTTTAACACATGTCTTTGACAGGAACAAGAGTTTTCTGTCATATTTTCCTGTATTTATTGGAACTATTTGGTAAAGTGCAACATTTGTAACAGTATCCACAAGATAAAAGTGGTATTGTTCGATTGCACAGGTTATGCTGGTTCAA
Source organism: Chiloscyllium plagiosum (assembly GCF_004010195.1). Lineage (NCBI taxonomy): Eukaryota > Metazoa > Chordata > Chondrichthyes > Orectolobiformes > Hemiscylliidae > Chiloscyllium > Chiloscyllium plagiosum. The sequence goes on from NC_057739.1 coordinate 23,458,221, forward strand.
ATGCTGCTGATATTTATTGGAATGCAATGCGATATCAGTCTGAGAAGCATATGTTTCAGTTTTGACAAACTATAACATTTTTATTTGGATTGTACATGTTGTAAGTGAAATAACTCCACAGAGGTCCATATCCTGTCATCAAGTTACCCTTTATTTACATATGAACAGTCCTTGACTTTAGTAACACCTCATTCACAGTCAGGTATCCCTGACACTCTCTTTTTATCTGTCAGTCAGCGCTCCCTGACTGGACCAGATTAATAGCACCAATCAGGGAATTCATATTCTATGATGACAAGGTCTTTTCCCTTGAGTGGGGGCGTCTAAACCTAGAGCGCATAGGTTTAAGGTGAGAAGGGAAAGATTTAAAAGGGACCTAAGGGACAACTTTTTCCACAGAGAAGGTGGTGCATGTGTGGAATGAGCTGCCAGAGGAAATGGTGGAGGCTGATACAATGACAGCATTTAAAATGTATCTGGTTGGGTATATGAACAGGAAAGGGTTAGAGGGAGATGGGCCAAATGCTGGCATATGGGACGAGATTAATTTAGGATACTTGGTTGGCATGGATGAGTTGGACCAAAGGGTCTGTTTCTGTGCTGTACATCTCTATGTCCCGCTGGCTGACCACATCACATTCACTACAGTAAGTCCATGAACCTTTCTGAGTGTGAAATTCTGAGTCCCTTTGGTTGATGGTGTGTGAGCCATAACAGCTAGTTGTGCATCACTTCCATTCCAGGCACAATGGTGAGTCTTATGCCAGCTTTCAACGGGCTCAGTGAAAATGTGCAATATCATTTAAATCGTTCATTTTAATACCTACAAGCCCCTTGATTCAATTATCTGAACACATACATCTATCCTTTTCTGAACAAACAATTGTTCTTCTTATTTATTCATTTATAGCATGTGGAAGTTGCTGGCTAGGCTAACATTTGGTACAAATCTTTAAACGTCCTGAAGAAGTTGGTGGTGAGCTGCCCTTTTGAACTGCTGCAGACGATGTGGTGTGTCACCACCTGCAGTGCTAATAGGAAGGGAACCTCAGAATTTTATCACAGTGAATATGTTTACAAGTCAGAATGTTGTGCGGCTTAGAAGGGAGCTGGTGACAGTGTTTCCATGCATTTGCTGCTCTTGCCACTCAAGATGGTAGCGGCCATAGGTTTAGAAAGTCTGAGGATCCTGGGTGAATTTTTTAGATTAGATTAGATTCCCTACAGTGTGGAAACAGGCCCTTCGACCCCACAACTCCACACCAACCCTCCAAAGAGTAACCCAACCAGACCCATTTCCCTCTGACTAATCCACCTAATACTATGGGCAATTCAGCATGGCCAATTCACCTGACCTGCACATCTTTGGACTGTGGGAGGCAACCGGAGCACCCAGAGGAAACTCGCACAGACACGGGGAGAATGTGTAAACTCCACACAGACAGTTGCCCAAGGCTGGGATTGAACCTGGGACCCTCGTGCTGTGAGGCAGCAGTGCTAAGCACTGAGCCACCGTGCTGCGCAAAATTGCAGCCTTGCAACTTATAGATGGTACACATTGCTACCAGTGGGTGTCAGTGGAGGAGAGAATGAATATTTAAGGTGGTGAATGGGTGCCAATCATGTTGCTTTGTTCTAGCGTCACTGATTCATTGGTGGACTGAGGAGATAATATTAAGGGTTGATTCAATTTTTAAAATTACATCAAAAATTGAATGACAACAAAATGAAATGCACTGTATTTTGAATACTCCAGACTCTGATGGCAATAGCAAGTAAACTGGTTTTCTTACGGGATACTGTTTTCAAGGAAAATGATAGAAAAATGTGGAACGATTTGCAGCACCATGAGCCCCTTCAACCCATCCTATCCATTCTGGCTTAAAAGCAGCTATCCACCTTCCTAGTTGGTGACCCCTGGCACTGTAGGATATCATGCCTCAGGCACATCTCAAAGTGTGTTTATAAATACACTGAGAATTTCTGCCTCTATTATCCATTTAAACAATGATCTGTGCTATGCTAATGCGTGTTATAAATAGATCCAATAGACCCAAATACAGAATTTATTTATGTTTCCAACAATGCTTTGATCAGCACCTGAATTCAACAAAGTTGCCCTCCTCTTTTACAGCCATGCACATCTGATTAGACTAGATTAGATTCCCTACAGTGTGGAAACAGGCCCTTCAGCCCAACCTGTCCGCACCGACCCTCCGAGGAGTAACCCACCCAGACCCATTTCCCTCTGAATGATGCACCTAACTCTATGGGCAATTTAGCATGGCCAATTCACATGGCCTGCACATCTTTGGACTGTGGGAGGAAACCAGAGCACCCAGAGGACACCCACACAGACACAGGGAGGATGTGCAAACTCCACACAGACAGTCGCCCGAGACTGAAATTGAACCTGGGACCTTGGTGCTGTGAGGCAGCAGTGCTAACCACTGAACCACTGCACCACCCCATTCAACAGAAATCAGTAACTACATGCGGCAGCTATTGACAACACTATTTCAACCACATTCATTAATTTGCAAAAGCTTAATGAAGGAAATGGTTTTGGACTATCACCACCGCAGTGAAAGGAGTCCAACAAACAGGAGTTACAGGTGATGGTTATTGCAGTGGAAAAGACGGAAGAAAGAGTGACCATAAAATATGGAAGCAGAGATAGGTCTTTCAGCCCATTGGTCAACCCTACCTTTCAATGAGACAGTGGCTGATAATCCTCAACTCTACCCCAGAGCATAAGGGGCCATGTGCTCCTCCTCAATGTGACAGGCTCATTCACTTGAGCATGTTGGAGAAGCCATGCACCACAAAAGTCAGGCTTCAGCAGCGACTGAGGCCTACAACTTAGATCACTAAGATCTGCAGGGACACAACAATGCCCCCTCAGTGGGCTGATTAGCATATGCCATAAAGGCCACAATAGCACCACAGTCAACAGCTCAGAGGGCACTTTGTTCAGCTTGTGATGAAAACTGGTTTATTTTCTGCACACTATGTGCTCATGGAGTGCAGGTGTTGAATTTCCTGTTGCTGCTGATAAAACCGCATTCTCCGAAATCCCTTGGTAAAAGGCCAAACACACCTACAATCTCACTAGCAGTGTCTTCATTCAAGAGGAAAACAAAGGAGAAAGTACTCCTTTGTTAAAAAAAAACCTGGCATGTCTGTGTGTTTGCCAGTAATGGTGATTAACATCATTGTCGAGAAAGGAAGCAGACTTTTTAGCATTAAACAGCAACAGAGGGTTACCACTGTTACTTAGTAGGACAATCCTAGCTATTTCGTTAATCCACCTCAATCGCAAAGGCATTGTTTATAGAAGCAATACACGCTGAATACTGCTGCTTCCTCTGAGAGTTGGAGCATTCTTGAAGCATAGAATTGGGAAACTAAATACAGATTGTGTAACTCAGTCATGGGTTCAGCTGGTTAGCTATCTGTAGTTCACTACATTAACTCTCCTGCCCAATTCCATGTGAATCTCTTTATCACTGCCTTTGCAGTAAGTTTCAAGAAGAAACGTGGCCAACTGTTGACTATGAAATAGTGCCAGAAGAATTGATTTGACTTAATATTGGTGGCTTGTCATATCTGATTTTCAGGCTAATTTTAATGATGGAGACCAGAATTGACATGGAAAACAGTTGGGAGTTTCAATACTATGTAAGAGCCTGCTAACATGACTCAATTTAAACCCCACGGTATCATTTTGGTCTGCTTGTGGAATCATACAATGGCCAAAGTACAGAAGGAGGCCATTTGACTCATTAAATCTGTGTTGGCTCTCTAAGAGTGTGTTAGTCAGTCCCACTCTTTCCTCTGATTTCTCCCCTTCAGGAGAAAGTGAGGTCTGCAGATGCTGGAGATCAGAGATGGAAATGTGTTGCTGGAAAAGCGCAGCAGGTCAGGCAGCATCAAATTCAGCACCGCCTTCCTAACCTGCAATCTTCTTCCCGACCTCTCCGCCCCCACCCCAGTCTGACCTATCACCCTCACCTTGACCTCTTTCCACCTATCACATTTCCGACGCCCCGCCCCCAAGTCCCTCCTCCCTATCTTTTACCTACAGAAGGAGGCCATTTGACTAATTAAATTTGTGTTGGCTCTCTAAGAGTGTGTTAGTCAGTCCCACTCTTTCCTCTGATTTCTCCCCTTCAGGGTCTTATCTGATTTCCTTTTTACAAACTGCAACTGAATCCATAGCCACGATACTCTCAGGTGGTGTATTCCATGAGATGCTAATCAATTGCTACCTACTAATATTTTTGATCACCATTTCATAGCCTTTGATTATTCTTGTCAATTACTTTTCATCAGTGTCTTCAGATTTTCAACCCACCTGCCAATGTGAATTGTTTCTCTCTGCCAAGACCTCTTATCATTTTGAACACTTCTATCAAATCTCCTCTCAGTATTATCTAAGAAAACATCCAATTCTTCAATTTAGCCACATAACTGAAGCTCCTTTTCCCTGGAAACAGTCTACTAAACATTTTAAAGCCTTCATATCTTCCTTCCTAAAGTGCAGTGCTCAGAATTGTACACAATACTCCAGATGAGACAGAACAGTGCTTTAAAAAAGCCCATCCGAATTTCCCTCCTATTAAAGTCATACTTCTACTGTAAAATCTAGATTCCACTTCTTAAACATTTTTTCCAACATACCTACCAACTTCAGTTACTTGTACGCATGCATCTACAGGTCTCTCTGTTTCTGCACCCACTACAGAATTACTGGATCAATTTAGTTTAATTTACATGGCCTTTAGTTCAATGACTTACAGAGTTACAGAGTAATACAACACAGAGACAACTCATCCGTGCCAAACAGACATCCCAACCCAATTTAGTCCCACTTGCCAGCATTTGGCCTATATCTCTCTAATCCTTTCCCGTTCATATACCCAATCAGATGTCTTTTAAATGGTGTAATTGTACCTGCCTCCACCACTTCCTCTGGCAGCTCATTCCATACATGCACCACCCTCTTCGTGAAACAGTTACCCTTCAGGTTCTTTTGAAATCTTTCCCCTTTCACCTTAAACCTATGCCCTCTAGTTTTGGACTCCCCTACCAGAGTTCAGAAAAAGACATTGGTTATACACACTATCCATGCCCCTCATGATTTTATAAACCTCTATAAGGTCACGCCTCAGCCTCCAACGTTCCAGGGAAAATAGCTCCAGCCTCTCCCTATAATTCAAACCCTCCAGTCCTGGCAACATCCTTGTAAATCTTTTCTGCACCTTCTCAAGTTTAACAACATTGTTCCTACAGAGGATGGCGAGAATTGTACACAGTGTCCTCACCAATGTCAGGTACAGCCGCAACACAATGTCCCAACTCCTAAACTCAATGCTCTGACCAATGAAGGCAAGTGTGCCAAATGCCTTCTTCACCACCCTATCGAGCTGCAACTCCACTTTCAAGGAACTATACATCTGCACTCCTAGGCCTCTGTATTCAGCAACACTCCCCAGGACCCTACCATTAACTGCATAAGTGCTGCCCTGATTTGCCTTCCCAAAATGCCAACACCTCAGACTTAGCTAAATTAAACTCTGTCTGTCACTCCTTGGCCCATTGGCCCATCTGATCAAGGTCCCATTGTTTTCTGAGATAAATTTCTTCACTGTCCACTATAGCTTCACTTATCGTGCCACCTGCAAACGTACTAACCATTCCTCTTATATTCACCTGCAAATCATTTATATACATGACGAAAAGCAGCGGAACCAGCACTGATCCCTGTAGCGCACTGCTGGCCATAGGGCTCCAGTGAGAAAAGCAATCCTCTACCACCATCCTCTGTCTGCTACCTTGACTGGAGGCTTGTGACCAGCGGTGTACCACAGGGATTGGTGCCACATCCACTTTTGTTTGTCATTTATATAAATGAGTTAGATGAGAATATAAAAGGCATGGTTAGTAAGTTTGTGGATGGCACCAAGATTGGCAGAATAGTGGACAGGAAGAAGGTTATCTAAACTACAAAGAGATCTTGATCAATTGGGTCCATGGGCTGAAGACTGGCAGGTGGAGTTTAATTTGGATAAATGCGAGATATTGCATTTTGGTAAAACAAGCAAGGGCAGGACTTATATAATTAAAAACAGGGCTTTGGTAGTGTTGCAGAACAGAGAGACCTTGGAGTTCAGGTACACAATTTGCATCACATATAGAGATGGTGGTTAAGAAGGCATTTATTGCACTTGCCTTCATTGGTCAGACCTTTGAGTGTAGGCATCAGAATGTTATGTTGAGGTTGTACAGGATGTTGGTGAGGCATCTTCTGGAGTACTGTGTCCAATTCTGGGTCATCCTCTTATAGGAAGGATATTATCAAGCTCAACAGGGTTCAGAAGAGATTTACAAGAAGAGAAATATACAACTCATTGTTAGCCACTAACAGTTCCCATTAGCACACATTCATTCTCCTTGGCTGAGCATTATCCACCCCTTTGTCTGTCCAACTGTTCTTTTCTCTCTTTGGGCTGTATGTCCACTATCGTTTACTCCCTAACTCCACCCTACCTTCTGCATTAAAACCAACGTTTTCCTTGCTACTATCAGTTCTGAAGAAGAGTCACCGGACCTGAAACGTTAACTCTGTTTTCTCGTTACAGATGCTGCCAGAGGTGCTGAGCTTTTCCAGCAATTTCTGTTTTTGTTGCCTTCAGCAAATTTGTGCTGGCTTTCCTTATTTAATTTTCACTTGTCCATGTGGCTGTTAATATTATCACTGCTTATGATTTCCCAATGCTTCCTCGCCATCTCGGTTAAACTGACTAGCATGTAGTTGCTGCATTTACCTTTACCTCACTTTTGAATGAAAACATAATATTAGCAATTCTTCAGTCAATGCACCAATCCCTTATCTAAGAAGGTCTGTGAAGATTATCAGTAAAAACACTGCAATTTCTTCAGATGCATTCCATCTGATCCTGGTAACTTTACATTCATCTAGTCTTTCTAAAACCTCCTCTTTATTAATTTTTAGTAAATCATCTATCTCTTTTCTCACTGTGGCCTGGCAGCATCTTCTTCCTTGCCAAAAACAGATGTAAAGTACTAATTTAGTACTTCTGTCAGCTAGGCTCTTTGGCTCTACACGGAAGTCAATTATCAGTTGTAACTGCTGGTCCTTTAACCTGTTCAGAGATCACTGCTGTTTAAAGGTCAGGAGGCAGTTCTTCCACTATAAGTACAATACAAAACACTTTAACAAAATGTGCCTTTTTCAGCAACAGCTTGCTCTCTATAAGCATCAGATCTTCATGCACCTATGTCCTAACTTGCATTATGCTGCTGACCTATCAACCCTTTACTTTCTGGCCTACACTGGCTGTCAGTCAGAAAGTTAGTGTCTTTGTTTGCCACTGTTTTCATGGCCTCAGTCCTCCCTACTTCCATAATCTCCTCCAAAATGCTTCAAGATAGGGTGGCATGGTGGTTCAATGGCTAGCACTGTTGCCTCACAGCACCAGGGCTGTGGATTCAAATCCATCTTCAGGTTACTGTCTGGGGGGAGTTTGCACATTCTCCCTGTGTCAGCACAGGTTTCCTCTGGGTGCTCTGGTTTCCTCCCAAAGCCAAAGATATGCAGATGAGTTGGATTTGCCATGGGAAATGTAGGGTTACAGGGATGGGGTGGGATGCATTTATTCTTTAATAATAGTTCCAAAGGTCAGAATTTTGATTTTTTTTTAATCAGTTTTATCAATTACCTGATATTTGAGTTTTCCATCTTTGAAAAGCCTCAGTTGATGTTGACGTTCTAGAGAGTCTCCATAAATATGACTCAAATCCACCTGGGAAATATTAAAGCAGTTAAACTTTAGGCAAGTGCTTTTCAACCAATAGCATTCAAACATGCATAACAAGCTAAGTTTCATAAGCAAATGTTTTTATTTTGAAACTTGTTTTGCTCCCAAACATTCTGCACAATCTTACCACAAATTACTGTTTTGAACGGCAATTAACAGTTATAGTTTACCAAGATTATCTACCAAAACAATGTCTAATTACATAATTATGAAGAAGGGAAAATTATTCATGTCATTTAACTTTTCTCAGCATTGTTCTGACAAGATATGATTTTGCATACTGAAACAAACAACAGTCTCCTTAAATGTGAAATAGCATCTTGGACATGTTACAGATGCATAGGACTTTGTTACCATCATATGACTCATATTACAGTTATATAGGATTTTGTTCGACCACATTTGGAATACTGCACACAGTTCTGGTCGCCACATTACCAAAGTGACATGGATGCTTTGGAGAGGGTGCAGAGGAGGTTCACCAGGATGTTGCTTGGTATGGAGGGTGCTAGCTATGAGGAGAGGTTGAATAGATTAGGATTATTTTTATTGGAAAGATGGAGGTTGAGGGGGGGACTTGATTGAAGCCTACAAAATCATGAGAGGTGTAGACAGGGTGGATAGCAAGAAACTTTTATCCAGAGAGGAGGACTCAATTACTAGGAGTTACGAGTTGAAAGTGAGAGGGGAGAAGTTTAGGGGAGATATGCATGGCAAGTTCTTCACACAGAGGGTGTTGGTTGCCTGGAATGCGTTGCCAGCGGAGGTTGTAGGGGCAGGATCAATAGCATCATTTAAGATGTATCTAGACAGATACATGAATGGGCAGGGAACAAAGGGATACAGACCCTTAGGAAATAGATGGCAGATTTAGATAGAGGATCTGGATTGGCACAGGCTTGGAGGGCCAAAGGACTGTAATTTTCTTTGTTCTTTGAGATCAATATTATTGTTAGATTACAATCGCTGGAACCCCAGTCTAGTGCGAGAATTAGCTGCCATTGCAGTACAAAGTCTAAAAGGTCAGAAGCTTTCAAGATCAAGGGATTAGTCAGGGAAATAAATACAGTTCCCTTTATGACTGAGTCGAGACAGCTCTATTGCCTGCCTAGTACCAGGGTTCAGGATGCAGAGTGTCATTACTTAAAGTCACGGCCTTTCATCCTGAAAATCATGACTTTAAGTAAAACAAGTTTAAGTGAAGCAATGGTTTCCCATTGGAGTCAATGTTAATACCACAGTTAGGTTCCTGAGGATAACCTTGCCAGGAAAACCATGCATGTGCTGCTCTGTGCACTCTTAGTTCAACATAGAACATAGAACAGTGTTGCACAGGCCCTTCAGCCCATGATGTTGTGCTGATCAATTATCTTAATCTAAGATCAACCTAACCTACACACCCCTCAATTTACTGCCGACCACGTGCTTGTCCAGCAGTTGCTTAAATGTCCCTAATCTCTCTGACTCTACGATCACCCTGGCAGATAGTATTTCACATTCCACGCACCCACCACTCTGCGTAAAGAATCTACCTCTGACATCTCCCCTATACCTTTCTACAACCACTTTAAAATGATGAGCCCTCGTGACAGCAATTTCTGCCCATCTACTCTAAATATGCGTCTCATTACCTTGTGCACCTCTATCAAGTCACCTCTTTTCCTTCTCTCCAGTGTGAAAAGCCCTAGCACACTCAACTTCTCTTCATAAGACAAGTGTCATTAGTACCAGATGTTTGGAGGGAGGCGAATGTTGTTCCTTTGTTCAAAAAATGGAATAGGGAAATCCCTGGGAAATACAGACCAGTCACTCTTACATCTGTGGTTAGTGAGGCACTGGAAAGGAGTCTGAGGGATAGAATTTATGACTAAGTTTGATTAACGATAGTCAGCACAGCTTTGTGGGGGGGCAGGTCATGCCTCACAAGCCTTACTGAGTTCTTTGAGGATGTGATGATACAAGTTGACCAAGGTTGAGCAGTGGATGTGGTGTATATGGATTTCAGTAAGGCATTTGAGAAGGTTCCCATGGTAGGCTCATTCAGAAAGTTAGGAGGTATGGGACATAGAGTAATTTGGCTGTCTGAATACAGAATTGGCTTGCCGAAAGATGACAGCAAGTGGTCGTGGATGGAAAGTATTCCACCTGGAGGTCAGTGGCCAGTGACACTTGTCTGGTACTAATGACAATCTAGGCAGCATCCTGGTAAATCTCCTCTGCACCCTTTCTAAAGCATCTACATCCTTCCTATAATGACGCGACCTGAACTGGACACAATACTCAAAGTGTGGTCTAACCAGGACTGCAGCAAAACCTCGCAGTTCTTAACTTCAATTCCAGTTAATGACAGTCAAAACACTAAAGCCTTCTTAACAACCCTATCAACTTGGGTGGCACCTTTGAGGGATCTACGTACATGGACCCCAAGCTCCCTCTGTTCCTCCACATTGCCAAGAATCCTGTCTTTAACCATGTATTCAGCATTCAAATTCGACCTTCCAAAATAAATCACTTCACATTTATCCAGGTTGAACTCCATCCGCCACTTCTCAGCCCAGCTCTACATCCTGTCAATGTCTTGTTGTAGCCTGCAACAGCGCTCGATACTAGCTACAACATGACTGACCTTTGTGTCATTGGCAAACTTACTAACCCACCCTTTCGCTTCTTCATCCAAGTCATTTATAAAATCTACAAAAAGCAAAGGCCCAAGAATAGATACCTGCGGGATACCACTGGCTACTGACCTCCAGGTGGAATACTTTCCATCCACGGCCACTTGCTGTCTTCTTTCGGCCAGCCAATTCTGTATCCAGAGAGCCCAATTTCCCTGTATCCCGTACCTCCTTTCTGAATGAGCCTGCCGTGGGAACTATATCAAATGCTTTACTGAAATCCGTATATACCACATCCACTACTCAATCTTTGTCAACTTGTATCATCACATCCTCAAAGAACTCAGTAAGGCCTGCCCCTCACAAAGCCATACTGACTATCTTTAATCAAACTTAGTCATAAATCATGTCTCTCAGAATCCTTTCCAGTGCTTCATTAACCACAGATGTAAGACTGACTGGTCTGTATTTCCCAGGGATTTCCTTATTCCATTTCTTGAACAGAGGAACAACATTCGCCTCCCTCCAAACATCTGGTACTAATGCCACTAGTTATAGATTTTCCTGCAAGACAAAACATCTTCTCCAAATCCCTCTGTCAAGACCTTTGAGGAGCTTATATGCTTCAATCAAGTGACCTCAGCCTTCGAAACTCCAGCAGATATAGACCTAGCTTATCCAATGTTTCCTCAGATGACAATCTCTGTTTGCAGGTGTTATTGAGTAAATCTTCTCTGAACTGATTCCAACACATTTACACTTCTTCCTTCAATAAGCTGACTAGCACTGTGCATAATCCTCCAGAAACAATCAAGCTAGTGCCTTGTATAAGGTCCCTACATTTGTATCCAATCCCCTTTACAATAATTGGTACCATTGCATTATTTTTCTTATCCACTTGCTGTAACTGCATGCTAACCTTTTGTGATTTATGCAGTAGAATACTCAGATCCCTCTGCTCCTTAGAATCCTGCAATCTCTCACCATTTAGACAATGCTTTTTGTCATCCTTCCTGTCAAAATGGACAATCTCAAATTTTGCCATATTATACTACATTTGTCACATCTTTGCCCACACAATTAACCTAGCCATACATTTGCTGTAACCTCTTTGTGAAATAGTTTTCAAAACAAAGACAAGGCAAGCTTCAGTAAAGAAAATAGGTGTCTTGCGTGCAGTACAGTACAGAAATTTACAGTACAGTACAGAGTACAACATAAATAAAGAGGAACTGGCGTACTGTCCTTAAATGCTAAAAGTTATTTAGTGCCATATAAAAAGTTACTTCATAAAATAAGAGTTCAGGGTGTAGAATACTAGTATAGGTAGAGGACTAGTTAACCGCAGGGAGTAGCTACAAATGGGTCATTTTTGTATTGGCAGAAGTGTACCATAGGGATCAATATTGGTGCCTCAATTATTTGCAATTTATATTAGTGACTTGGATAAAAGTACCAGACACGTTAGTTGCTAACTCAGCTGATGACACAGAAATGGACAGCAAAGAAGGTTGTTAAGGGGACAGAAAAGGATATAGAAGTGAGCAAAAATTTGACAAATGGGTATAATATGAACAATTGTGAACTTGTCCACTTTAGCAGGAAGAATAAGAAAAGCAGCAGTTATTTAAATAATCAAGAGAGGGTGCAGATTTTTGTAGAATAAGGAGATCTGGGTGTCCTGCTACATGAATCACAAAACATTAACATACAGCAAGTGATTAAGAAAGGAAAGAGAACATTGCTGTTTATTGCAATGGGACTGGAATGTGACAGTAAGGATGTTTTGCTACAGTTGTACAAAACATTGGTGTGGACACATCTGGAGTGCTAGTGCTGTTTTTATTTGCTTACTTAAGAAAGGATGTTAAAGTGTTAGAGGCACTTGAGAGAAGATTCCCTTGACTGATAGCTGCGATGGGGAGGGGAGGGTGTGGTTGTGATTACCTGATTAGGAAATGTTGGACAGCCTGGGACTCGTTTTCATTAAGCTTTTGAACAATAAGATGTGACCTTATTGAAATATAGAGATCCTGGGAAGACTTGACACACTGGGATGCTGAAATAATACTTTCCCCTTATAGGACAGACTAGACTAGAGAACACAGTTTCAAAATCAACAGTTTCCCATTTAAGATTGAGATGAAGAGGATATTTTTCTCCCAGAGGATTGCAGATCTGAAGAACTCTTTTCTCCAGAGTGGGGTGGAATTGGGGTCATTGAATAATTTTAAGGCTAAGGTAGATAGATATTTGACTAACAACAGAGTCACTAGTTATCAGGGGTTGGAACTGAGGATACAATCAGATTAGCCATAATCCTACTGAATGGCAGAATGATCTACTCTTGCTCCCAATTCACATAATCTTTTGTAAAATCAAAACTCCAGTTCCTGCTGATTTCAGAAAGCATTAAAATGCACCTTAGCATGCCTATAATAAAGGGACTAGAACAAATACCAACTTAGAACTATCTGCTGCCATTAGCCAGAAGCCAAGGGCAGAATTAGATGTGGTTGTAATATCCCTGTGATTTGCACATAGAAGCAATTGTGCTGCAATGGATTTGATGGGGTTGCAGATCTTCTGTTGTTGTCATTGTGTCCCCATCCATCTCACACCATAAACAACAAGAAATAGCACTGCAATATAAATGAGGTATTCTTGTAATCATGATTATCTCTTAAAGTTTTCAATGACTCCTAGCCAATTGAAATAATCATTTCTCATCAATTTCATTAAGGAAAATAGTATAATGTTGGGAAATCATACATCTTGTGGACGTTATATCCAAGTTTTGAATTCAACATTAACTATTGTACTTTGTATGGTTTTAAATGTTAGTAAGATAATCAAATGTCATAGTATGAGATATGTGACAAATCTGTTCCTTTAACAAGGTTAGACTGTCCTTGGTGTTTTTCAGAGATGTTGTAAATGACACAGGTTCTGACAAGTCTGACGTTGGATGGATTTTAGGGCCCATTTGTTTACAGATAACAGACACTGCCTCATGCAGATGGCTTTCAAGCTTTGGAAAAAAAACTTGTATAATGAAAGAGGTGTGGCCAATTCTAGCAGCTCAGCCATTCTTTGGTTTGATTTTTAATGCAACAGTGGCTGTGTGAAGAAAGACTGTTGGACTCTCTCTCTGACTTCTCTCCTGTAAGAACTTGTGTTTCATTCTCCCTTTTGAGCCAAGGGTTGTTTATGAGAATTGTTGGAAGTATTTTGGAACAGCATCATTAAGTTGTTAAAAACAAAACAAAATGTCACTATGATTTGGTGGTGGGTAATTCTTTCAGTTGTGAGTTGATTGACCCAATCAAGCCGTCTGTTGGGTTTTTGGGTAGGATAAGTTATTCAATACAGGCATTTCTGTTCTTTGTGTTTCATTCAGTAATCTTGTGAATAAATTCTGTTTTGTTTAAAACTAAGTAGTATGACCAGCTGATTCTCTCCTGGAATATTCACTGTACACTTGCTTAAAACAAATGCAAAGTTAGGGTCTGGGCTACCTTCATGAAATGTTTTGAGGGGTCTGGCCCGGTCCATAACATATGTGATTTCAGTTGTACACATTTTCATTTTCAAAAGCAAATATAAAAACAAAAAAAGCCAGATATTTCCTGCTGGGTTTTTTTTGAACTCAAATGAATACAAATGAACCTGAGAACAATTAGTTTCCAAAAGAGTTTGTGAATACAAAGCAATTAGACAATGTAACTTTAACCATAAAGCAATTAGACAATGTAACTTTAACCATATTCTTGTCTTATAGCAGTGGAATAATAGAAGATGCCTAAATGAATGCGTTTGCATGTTTCAAACCGCGTGTTCTTTAATTTGCCAAGTGCAGTGCCAAAAAGGACGAGTGAGTATTTTAAGAATAACAGAAATGAATGTTAAATATGTATGATGAATAAACCAAACTGGATGAGGTCAGAATGCTTGCATTACATGGTACAAACATACTCTAGAATTTTCCAGTTTCACTGAATCTCTAAATGGTTAAAGAAAGCAGTTTCACACAAACGTGAAACACTGCACAAAAGGCAAGAAATGGTCAAGGTTTTATTTTTGGCCTGGGTTGATCTTAAGTGCTGCTAGCTATTGTTTGTGTTTTCACAGTTATTTAGTGAAATGGTGCATGTGATTAGTTTGCAAAAAACTGTCTCAACAAGCCTTCTAAATGACAAAGCCGTCCCCAAAGATTCTATTTTTATCATGTAAAATATCCTCAGTGCATGACAGTGAACAGCCCTGGGGACAATTGTATTTTTCTCTCAAACCTTGCTTGCTAAACTTCAAATTGTCAATTCAACCCTTGGTTATACTAGGATTGTTTGTAATAAAACCTGGTGATTTTTAAAGAGGAATCAGTTGCATGTAAACTTCTAATTGGCTGCACGGGTGATTACTGGTGGTGGTGGTTAATAGTTAAAAACAAAAACAAGTCACTATGATTTGGTGGTGGGAAATTCTTTCAGTTGTGAGTGATAACACTTCTGAATAAAAGTAAAAGAGGAATCAGCCTGTAATGGGCTCTGCCTGTAAATACTCAACTGGCCACGAGGATGATTGACTTAAAGTCATTGATCATACAGCATGGAAGCAAACCATTCAGCCCAACTTGTTCATGCTGACCAGATTTCCTAAACTGAATTAGTCCCCTTTCCCTGCCTTTGGCCTATATCCTTCTGAATCTTTCCCATCCATATGCCTATCCAGATATCTTTTAAATGTTGTAATTGTACACACTTCTATCACTTCCTCTGGTAACTTGTTGCATATATGCACCAACCTTTGTGTGAAAACGTTGGCCCTCAGGTCCCTTTTAAACATTTCCCTATCACCTAAAACCCATGTCCTCTAGTTTTAGACTCCCTTATCCTGGGAAAAGACCTTGGCTGTTCACCTTATCTCTGCCCCTCATGATTTTATAAAACTCTATAAAGTCACCCCTCAACCTCCTATGCAACAGGGCAAAAAGTCTCAGCCTATCTCCTTAGAACTCAAACCTTCCAGGTTCGTTAATATCCTTGTAAATCCTCTTTGCACTCTTTCCAGTTTAATAACATCTTTCCTATAGCAGACTGACCAAAATTATACGCAGTACTCCAAATGTGGTCATACCAATGTCTTGTACAGTCATAACATGACACCCCAACTCCTGTACTCAACACACGATAAAGAGAAGTGTCTCAAACACCTTCTTCATCATCCTGTCTACCCGTTATGCCACTTTCAAGGAACTATGTACCTGAACCCCTAGGCTTATTAGTTCGATAACATTCCCCAGGGCCCTACCATTAACTGTGAAAGTCCTGCCCTGGTTTGTCTTACCAAACTACAACACTTTGCATTTATCTGAATTAAAGTCCCTCTACCATTCCTTGGCCCAGTGGCCCAGTTGATAAAGATCGAGTTGTACTCTTAAATAAGCTTCTTCACTGTGCACTATATCACCAATTTTGGTGTCATCTGCAAAGAAAAGTCACAGCGATTTGGTGATGGGAAAAAATCGATCAGTTCTGTGTCAGAACACTTCTGGATATTATTTTAAAAAAAGGGGAATAAAAAAGGGAAATCAGCATGCCTGGGTGTTCTTGGAGAGGAAACATGCAAAGTCCACCAACAGTCTTACTGCCTTGAGATGGAGGTGGGCTTGCAGGGGGTGGAGTGCTTTATCTCCCTATCCAACTCCATTTTAATTTAGCTCCCTCCCTCGTCCTCTACCCACCTCTCCCTCACCTTGGATGGCTTGTATGTAAATGAATCAACTGGAACATACGGCTGATTTAATGGTGGTGGTTAATAGATGAAAAAAGTACCATGGGTGATTTGGTAATGGGTTAAAGAAGAGTTCAGTTGCGGGTAAGAGCACTTTTGGAGATAAAGAAATAAAAAAAGAAATCAGTTGTCTTCACTGGGCATTGCATTTAATTTGATTAATTGGCAACATGGGTGATTATTGGTGGTTGATAATAGATGAAAAATAGCATGGGTGATTTAGTGATGGGAGAAAAGACGTTCAGTTGGGTGTGGTAACTTCCAGATTTATCTAAAAAAAGGGAATAACAGAGTTCTTGTGTCCCTACTTCTGGGCTAGAAGTCCTGGGTTTGATTCAACCTTCCCCTGATGTGTATAATAACATGTCTGATCTGGTTGAATAGAAAATATCTAAAAGACAACTATGAGGCTACTGGTGCAGTAGTAGTGTCCCTACCTCTGACCCAGGAGGTATGGGTTCAAGTCCCAGCAGAACATAATAATATCACTGAATGGCTAATTTTAAAAAAAATCAAGAGGAATAGGAGAGTTATAGTCATGACATTCATCTAGGTTGAAAGGCCAAATAAAGAGAAAAGGAATTAGAAAACAAATGAACATAAAGTTATGATTCTGGTGAAGGCCAGTAAGTGCCTAAATATCCACAGTAAATTTCCACTCACTGTTCCCATCAGGTGAGAAGTGGAGGTCCCCATTCATTTGATGGCATCAAAGCAGGGCCTGACATATTTCAGAAAGAATAAAATTCCAGCTATAAATCAAGATGGTTTCTGGGGTTCGGTTATTTGAGACACAGAGATGAGATTTTCCAGTTTGCAAATTAGTCAGGATTTGTTTTAGGTGTCAAGTAAGTTGTACTCTATTAAATAAGTAAGGGGTTCTTACTAAAGAGATAAGAAGAAAGGCTAACGAGTCATTTTCTGTATGGGAATGCTCAGTTGTGTTTTCGAGGACTCAAGTGATTGACAGATTGCAATTGGTCATTTGGTCTGAAGTACACATTGAAGACGTCTTGTCTCGTGCTCAATTTTGAATCTTTCTTGAATTATCAATTGTCTTTTGTAAAGACACACTGCTTGAATTTTTGCTCTTGTGTTGGGAACACAGTGCCAGGAAAATCTTTGACTCTACCAGCCTGATTCTTGAAAACCTGCCCTGGATGTTCCAATTTTCATTTCAGGCCAGGAGGGGCTGACATGGGGATGGTGCATATGAGAGGTGCTATTGTGAGTTGTTGGAGCTTTCCCGACAAAGCATTCATAGGCAGTCACAGGGGCTGCTGGCTGTGGAGGTGAGCTGTATGAAAACCCATGTTCTGGCACTTTGTCCCTGTCATTAAAATAGAAAAAAACAAATGGCAGGCCTGCAGCCCTTATCTCTCTTGCCCTCTCGCATAGTCCCATGCCATCTCATACCACCACATGCATTCCTACCCAAAGTCTATTGCTCCTCACACCCCATGCTAATCTATGCCCCTCTATCCATTTTCTTTGGCTCCTGTATCTTCCATGCTATCTTATGTCCCTCCATCCCATTCTCGACTCTTTAGCCTCCATGTATACCAACATAAAGCCAACTCACATCATTCCATGATCTCACATACCAAACTTTACCCTTACACCCTCAATGCCAACTCATTATGTATCTAACGCGGGGAGACCTGAGAAGCCTTGCTGAAATTAAATAAAGTTCTTAATTTTTTTGTGAATTGACTATTTTAAAAAATGTCATTAATAAAAATCAATTCATTACATTGAACATTCTTTAATCACTTATAGAACAAGCTTTGTTCTCATAGGTACACTTCAAAAGACTTTATCAGCACTTTGTGCTGTTCATCGACCTGTGAACTGAAGGCACCCATTATAATAATGAAAGGCTGTTAAAATCCTATAGAGATTGCCCTCAGGCTTATGCCAACAGACAGAGTAAAACGGTAGGCACTGATCTTTTTCAACCCTCTGGTCAATTTTTCAAAATATGTAAATTGCATGACATGAAATCTTGGTAGTTCCTGAACAACTCCTGACAGAGACAATCTAGAATGGGAGGTCATAGTTTTAGTCCAACGGATGGCAGATTTAAAATAAAATAGAGATGAGGAGGAATGATTTCTCTCATAGGGTTGTGATTCTGTGGAATTCAATACTCCTGTGTGCAGTGGACATCAGGGCACTAAATACATTTAAAGAGGAGACAGACAGATTTTTAATTAGTAATGGGTTAAAGGTTTATGAGGAGTGGGCAGGAAAGTGGAGTTGAAGTCAGCCATGATCGTATAAAATGATGGAGCAGGATTGAGGGGCTGAATTCCCCACTCCTTCTCCTGGTCCTTATGTTCTGATGTAGATCTCTTGTCACCTCAATTAAAGATTCCCTCATAGCTTTCTACTCAGTACCATTGAAAGCTCATATCAGTTTCAATGAGTCATTCACATTTTATGCACATTAATGTATATTATTAACAATCCCAAAAAGCATTGGGCCTCTCCTAAGGGACATTTGACTTCTCCTAAAGGGGATCTGACCTCTACTAAAGGTGCTCCACTCACGTATCCAGAATTATACCTTACCTTTCCAAAGAACTCTGGTATGGATCTTTTCCTGATAGATCTAAAAAGTACACATTGTGCTTTGGACTTCCCACTAACAAAAATTGTATCCGACTATCCAAAATACAATTTGGCCCTGCTCTCCAGCTGTGAAAATGGTGGGGACCGGAATCAGGGCAGGAGGTCTGGATTCATCCTTCGAGGCAGGGGGTCTCGTCTGCTTTTGCAGAAATCCTGGCCCCAAGCAGGATGTTTTATGTTAACTGGCTCAATTTAACATGTTTCCTTGTAATATGCTGCACATTGGAAAAAGCAATAAAAATACAAACATACACATTAACAGTGGGGTGAGACATTCAATCTCCTCGCTCTGTTCTGTCATTTGACGATATCATGGTGGCAGGGAGATGCCAGAATGAGGCCTGAGCTCCCTTTCCCTACTCACCCTCTATCTCATTTGACTCCCTTGTTAGTTTTAGTCAAGAATGTATTGAACTCAACCTCAAAAATTTAAATGACCCTGCCCTCATGCTGTCTGGAACAGAGAATTCCATAGACTTATGACACAGAGAAAAAGAAATTCTCTTCATTCCAGTCTTGAATGAGAGAAACTTTATTTTTAACCATATGGACACCAGGCATTAAGAAAACCTGTAAAAATCTGTAAAAGTTCTCGAAATGGATGTTCACAATGTAAACTGGACCTTAAGCATATTAAAACCTTAGCAATACCTCTACTCACCCCATGGCCAAGGGCTTTTGTAAACCCTGGACCTTTATTGAAATCCGTCCGAAAGAACTGGTGAGTAAAGTGCTGAGCAAAGAAAGCAAACATCAAGTTTGTACCCTGAGGATCTGGAATGAACTGTCTCCTCAACAGAAACTCCTCGGCCAAGAATTTTACATCAGGTAATTCCTTGTAACCTATGAAGTTGCAAAGTTAGTTATTCATATAGATATAACAAACTATCCATTACTCTCTATTACATGCACCAGTATAGAATCTCCCTGTAGTCATCTACAAGATTTTCACGGAACATAGCACAGGAACATCAAAACGATCAGTCCTTCAATGACAACACAAACCAAAAACATGAAACGTACTAGCATCATTAGCAACCGTAAAACAAACAAAACCAATGCATCACCTCCACAGGAAGGCAAGTGTGAAACATTATTTATTGTAGAAAATTATAATAATTTTTAGTGTGGTTAAAGCACTCTCACTCTGGGCTGCATTTTAAGCCCCTTTGTTAATCTGTCACGTTGCAATCAGCAATGTTTTTCACAAACGGCTTTATCTGCTTCATGTTGGAAATGCATCATCTTCAGAAGTCACAGCCGTATTGTGGAATTCCTAAACTGATTATGACAATTCAGCTCACACCACATTATGAAGATGTAATGGAGATCACTGTCCAAGCCTCCCATAATGTCGCTCTTCAGTCTGTTACTAGATGCTACATTAAAAAAAAGCCTGTTCTTCTAGCTTATCCACACCCTCCATAGGACATTGCTGAATGTCTGCCCAGAATTTCTCCCAGTGAAATGAGACTTTCCAACACCTAATTGTCACTGGATGTGGAAAGAGCGTGTGCTGGGATTGTCAGACTCTCCTATTTTATCATTTCCTGTATCTCTCAGAAGAAATGTTGAGGCTCTCCTTATCTTCATAGGACAGATCAAATTAATTTCATATAATTCAATGACACAAGCCATTTATTCAGGATGAATGGTCCCATGTTTATTTAATAGAACGAAGATTAAGTAAGTGAAATAGCTTTGACTACTGTTCTTACCTTTAGTTCCAGTTGGGGTTGGGCAGTCCTTTGGTACAGGTGGAAGCAATCGAGTAAAATAAGTTACGTTGGAATAGCCCTCCCAGGAAAGGTAATCATAGTCAGAGTTGTAGGTAGGAGGGCTAGGGATCAAGTTTGAACGTGCTGTGAGAAGAAAGTATATTGTTTTGAGTTATTTTGATAAAGGATAGTTGACATATTAAGTTTATTTTATCGGTTGATTTAGGTAGTCGCAAAGGAAATTAATCATTTTGTATTCAGTTGTAGTGGAGAATTTGTTGTCCAGTTGACTAAATTAGTTATTGCTGACATAATTTCCTTAACATTATCATTTTGTTTCTTCACAAATATTAATCTTTTTTCAGGTTTTCTCATTTTATTTGGGGTCATCACATACAGGCTGATCACCCTTTCCCATCTCCTCCCAAAAGTCCCCCATTCACCTTCCAATCCTGCTGTGCTTAAGTCTCTCATCACCATATCTTCCCATCCAGTCTTAGACCTTTCCCTTCTTCTTTCTCTCCAGGGTGGTCACATTTCCATATTTTTCCATTTGAGCGAAATGACTCTGCGTAAGCCAACTTTATTTAGATCCGAACAAAGTTTCCTCCAGACTTGTTCTCCTCCTGGAAATGTGGTGGAGTGGGGTTTCTGAGCACAAGTCTGCTGTATACCTGCCTCCATTTGAAATCCCAGTGTCAGAGGGAGTGACATTTCCCATGTTGCTGGTGCACCTCCTTTCATGGATGGTGGGAATTGCACTGCAGCCTGGTGCCATACTGCTCGCAGGGCAGAAGTCACTTTCACTTTGGAACACTTGGGGCCCCTCATTCTAAATGGACACGGTCCTGGCAAATTAGTATTTCTACATTGTGCAGCCACACTTGGTGACAACTGAAGCAGTACTGGTCAGACTGGATGGCTGATGGTGTCTGTGTTGGACAGGGACAAATGTAATGAACACCTAGTTTCTCCTCTTGTATACTTTAGCTGCACAAAAGTAAAAGGAGATGGAACACACAAATAACTGGTCTCGCCCAAAATTTCCAACTGATTACACTGCTACTGGAAAACCCTACCTTGGGATGAGGGACTTAAGGTCCACTGAACTTTCCTGCATCACAATGTTCTGAACAATGTAATGACTTGTGAAAATTATTCATTTCCTGATAGCTTTTAACAAAAAATATAAATAATAAATTACTGAAAATGAAAACAAAGTTCAGTTGCAGCTGATATGGAAATTAAGTAAGTGAATGAACAAATAACCCAATATAGTAAGGCTATGATAATTCAAAACGCAACAGGCAAAGAGCTAACACACTTTAAATAACTGTTATGGTGGGATTTGAGTAACAAATGAACTCTCCAAATGCTTTCACCACCTCTGTCTATACTTGCATTGAAAAGTTGCCAGTCCGTATTTCAGGCTTATTCTATAAATTACAGCATTGGTGTTGACTGGGAAATGTTGCAACACAAAGGGATTCGGAGGGATCCTCTTGCACAAATCACATAAACCTAGCATCCACGTTCAGTGGGTAACATGGAAGGCAAATGGTAAATTGGCTTTTATTTCAAAGGGTATGGAATATAAAAAATGGGGAGGCGTTGCTAAAAGTAAACAAGTCAGACCATACCTGGAGAACTGTGAGCAGTGTTGATCACCATATCTAAGAAAATCTTGGAGGTAGTCCAGAGAAGGTTCACTAGGTTGATTCCAGCAATGGAGAGATTGTTTTGTGAGGAGAGGTTGAGTAGGGTGCACCTGCACTCATTGAAATTAAGAAGATTCGGAGGTGGATTTATTGAAACATCTAGGGTAAATGCAGAAAGTTTGTTTGCTCTTGTAGGACAGTCCAGTACCAGAGGGCATAACCTCAGAATAAGGTGTCACATATTTAAGACAGAGCTGAGACAGAATTTCTTCTCTCAGAGGATAGTGAATTTCTAAAATTCTTTATTGCAGAGGTTCATGAAGATTGAGTCATTAAATAGGCTGAGACAGCATTTTTCTTATTCAGTAAGAGAATCAAGGATTATAGAGAAAAGGCAGGAAAGTGGGGTTGAAGATTATCAGTTCAGAATGATCTCACTAAATGATAGAGCAGATTCGATGGGCAGAATAGCCTACTAGATATAGAATCCCTACTGTGTGGAAACAGGCCCTTCAACCCAACAAGTCTATACCGACTTTTCAAACAGTAACGCACCCAGACCCATTCCCCAACACTATTACTCTACATTTCCCATGACTAATGCACCTAACGTACACAACCCTGAAAACTATAGGCAATTTAGCATGGTCAATTCACCTAACCTGCACATCTTTGGATTGTGGGAGGAAACTAGAGCACCTGGAGGAAACTCACACAGACATGGGGAGAATGTGCAAACTCCACACAGACCGATAGCCATCCAAGGCTGCAATCAAACCCAGGTCCCTGGCGCTGTGAGGTAGCTAACCACTGAGCCACCATGCCTCCCACTACTGCTCCTCCACCTTACGGTCTTATATCATCATTCTTTCACTGGATCTAAATCCTGGAAATCCTTTCCAAACAGCACTATGGGTGTACCTACCAAAAGGAGAGCAGTGGTTCAAGAAAGTGGCTCACCATCATCTCAAGGGGCAATGAGAGGCTGGTATTAAATGCTGACCAAACCAGCAGTGCCCACATCCCATTAAAAGTATTTTTTAAAAACTAATGCAAAAGAAAAATCTATCAACTTCTATGACAGTAGCTAGTTGTGTATGAGAGATATGAGGAATGGAACAGTTCAGTCATTAGGAGGCACTGGAGTTAAATCTTCTCATCACTTAGCAGGGCTGTCTATGGTTCAAAAGAAGGACCCTACCGATATCCCGAGTGTTTGCCACTTGCAATTTAAAATTGCAGGGTAAAAACAAGGACTGCAGATGCTGGAAACCAGAGTCTAGATTAGAGTGGTGCTGGAAAAGCACAGCAGGTCAGGCAGCATCCCAGGAGCAGGAAAATCGACGTTTCGGGCAAAAGTTCTTCATCAGGAATACAGGCAGGGTGCCTACAGAGTGGAGAGATAAATGAGAGGGGTGGGGGTGGGGAGAAAGTAGCATAGAGTACAATAGGTGAGTAGGGGTGGGGATGGAGGTGATAGGTCAGGGAGGAGGGTGGAGTGGATAGGTGGAAAGAAGATAGGCAGGTAGGACAGGTCATGGGGACGGTGCTGAGCTGGAAGGTTGGAGCTGGGGTGAGGCGGGGGAAGGGGAAATGAGGAAACTGGGTGCAATCCACATTGATGAGTGGTGCTGGTGTAACTATGGAAGATGGACTGTTCTACGTAGCCAACAAAGAGACAGGCATAGCTGGGGCCCATACGGGTGCCCATGGCTACCCAACTGCAGTTGACCAGAAGCAAGTGGGATAGACCCCTGCTCCAGTTTGGTTGCTTGGTCCCCAGTAGCGCATTGAGGGGGTGAGGGGAGTGGATGGTGGGAGGGAGTCAAAATTCCTGCATTATGTCAGCTGTATGTTTCTAAATCCACTTGCAGTTAAGTACAGTGGATGTCCAAACAGACTTAGGAGTTCAGATGTACAGATCCTTAAAATGAAATGATCAGGGGCATAAAATAATCAAGAAAGCCAAAAGAATGCTGGCCTTTATACCTAGAAGGCTGGACTACAAGGAAACAGGCATTATACTGCATTTATACAATATTGGTTAGACCCCACTTAGGGTACTGTGAGTAGATCTGGGCATCCTACCTTAGGAAGGATATATTGGCCTTGGAGGAGGTACAATGTAGGTTTACAAGTTTGAGACCTGGATTTCGGGGTTAACTTTGAGAGCAGATTACACAAATTAGGTCTGTTTTCTCCAGAATTTAGAAGGTTAAGGGGTGATCTGATCAAAGTCTTCAAATATTAACAGAAAACACAGGGTAGGTAAAGATAAACTATTTCCCCTGGTTGGGGATTCTAAACATTAGGACCAGACTGTTCAGGGGAGATGTTAGGAAGCACTTCCGGACAAAAAGGGTGGTAAAGGTTTAGAACTCTCTTCAATAAATGATAGTCGATGCTAGATCAGTTGTTAATTTTAAATTTCAGATAGATACATTTTTGTTAAGCAAATGTATTAAGGGATATGAGTCAAAGACAGATATGTGAAGTTAGGCCAAAGAACAGCCAGTATCTCACTGACTGGCAAAACAGGCTCGATGGGCTGAATGGCCTACTCCTGTTCCCAGGTTTGTATGGTCTTTTGTTAGATGTTGCTCATTTGAACATGGTCTTCTGAAAGCTGGAGTTACTATACCTCCTTGAAGCTCAGCAAGTTTCCCATGCATTACCCAAGCTGATATAATCCTTCACTTATAACCATACCCCAAGACAATAAGAGAGCTCCTTTCGTTACTGTTTTCAGATTTGTTCCCTCAGATTTTCACACATCAGAAGGAGCTCATGCCTGGAATTCTCCCAGGCAATAAAATTGTGTGTTTAATCAATGAATTTGCTCATGCTTCTACCTCAGAAGGTTCAATTTCCTTTTCAATTTCAGGGTAAGTGATAATATTAATCTGCTTCAGGCTAGTATCAGGGCGTAGGATGAGCTGAGTTGCCCTTCAAGAGGGTCGGATTGGACATATTGGGCCAAATAGCCATTTTCTATGCTTTAATCATTCTGAGGTCATGGATTCAAACTGATGACTTCAGTGCATGGTCTAGGCACTTGATTGCTATGCTGAGGGAATGCAGTATTGTTGGAGATCTGGGCTGGAGTTTTAAGGTGGGGCTATGAACCAGCTGCCAGTGTGACTTCCCATCCAGAGCCGCAACAGTGTCAGTTTTGAAGGTTACAAGACCTCGCCAAGCAAGGCATGGTTTAGTGCCCTATTTATGGTACAGAGAACCTGAACTGCGGGCTTGGTGCCTGACGCAAAGGCAGGTAGTAGCCATGATGGAGCCTGCTGCTGCCTTGCCAGGGAAGACAGGCGGCTCTTCAGAGAGTTTGTCATGTTCATTGAAAGGAAACAGCTCCTGTAGCTAACACAGTGATCTTATGTAGGACACAGCTCAGTGACTCTCATGCACAGAAATGTCCCGGTGCAGAAAACAAACCTTCAGAAGTTTCCGCATCAAAACTAACATGCTGTGGACTAACATGCACCAGACTGTTTAGGCTTGCTAGAATTTGTTTAGAAAATTATCGCCCCGAGCACTCTATGAATTTAACGAGCTGCTCATTAGTGTTGAGCCGATTCTCTGTTCCCTCACACTGCCATCATTTTGAGAATGGTGGAATGTTTCAGTAGCATCAGGGATGAGCACCAGATCCAACTATCTAGTCCTGACCTTTGTTGGTATTTCAAAATCCAGCTCACTGATGTTCAAATAAGACTTTTACTCAAGTTCCTGCATGCTTGCTTTGGGTGGATTCATTCCCCTTTTTTTAAAGAAAGTCTCGAGAAGGAGATGTCCCAAGATAACCTTTATCATGACAGAATCAACGAAAGCAGATCAAGTCACAATGCCTCTCATTGCTGCATACACATCACCACTGTGCTCAAGTTAACTAACTAACTGCAGCTGCAATTCATTGCATGTAAAGCACTATTGGACATCCTGAGGATGTAAAAAGCACAACATAAATGCAACTTTTTTCTAAGGTAGCGGTACCTACATGTACTCACCCAAGTCTGAATTTTTGTTGGGTATTTTCCTACAGCGTTGCAGACTGCAGTAGAATGGTGATGACATTGCTCTCATTAACAGTTTCATATGAAATTACTTCTCATTGTTGGCTTCATACAATAGTTTCCAGCAATTGCCTAGTGGTTGCTGTAATGTAGCAACCCCCAAATGGTCATCAGACCCATTGACAACAAGGAGAGTTAATGGAAATTAATTATTTCTAATCAGTAACTTTGAATATTTAGTTTGAGATGGACTGCTGTACTGGCTCTGTGTTTTTCTTACATTTAAGTATAACTTTATTTCATCAGGCTGAAGGAGCTGGAAACCAAACATTATATTAATTTTGATGTGGAGGTGTCGATGTTGGACTGGGGTGGACAAAGTTAAAAAGCACACAACATCAGGTTTATTTGGAAGCACTGGCTTTCGGAGCACTTCATCAGGTAGCTAGTGGGGCAGGATTATAGGACACAAAATTTGTAGTAAAAGATCTGTGTCATACAACTGATGCGATATATTGAACAAACCTCGATTGTTGTTAAATCATTAATCACTTAGAATAGGTTGCAGGTTTTGATTCATTAATGAATTCTATTCAACTAGTGATTCTAACAGAAATACTTAATTGGCTGTAGGAGATATCCAATAGTTGTGAAAATTGTTAGCTTAGTTCAAATCTTCCTTCCCGATGTGAATTCAACATTAAAAGCATTGAACTAGCCAATTCCTCACATCTCTCTTGTATTATTGAGCTCAGCAATTCTTCATAACGTGTGTCATCAACAGTGGTTGACTTCTCATCAAATTCAATCTAACTCTTTTTTTAAATCAGTGTTCTCGGATTAGAATTACTGATTACAAAACAGACTGAATATCAATCTACAAATCCTTTCAACACACCTCAATGGCACTTAGAATTCTTATAGTGTGTAAGCAGATTATTCGGCCCATGCAGTTCACACCACCATTTCAAAGGGCATCCCACCCAGACTCAACCCCTACTCTATTTGCCAAGAGGTGTGAGGGAGGAGGGAAGGATTTCTGGGAAGGTGAGTCTAACTGTTTAAAACCCTTACTTCAGGCATCGAGGCCTCCATTTGCTGAGAGGTGCGAGGGAGGAGTGAAGGGATTCTGGGAAGTCATATATTTGTGTGATTGCGTTACCCGAAACACTACTCGGGTCGTGCCTCCCACCCATTCTCCTCCTTTAACCAAAAACAAAAGGTTCTGTGCACCAGATTAGTAAGGTAACGAGTTTTTTTTTATTCCTTATTTTTCACCAGTCTCTTTGGGAATTTAGAATAGTGGGAATGGAGGTTAGGGCAGCCGAATGTTCCTCCTGCAGAATGTGGGAGGTAAGGGTCACCGCTAATGTCCCTGCTGACTACATCTGCGGGAAGTGCACCCAACTCCAGCTCCTTGAAAACTGCGTTAGGAAACTGGAGCTAGAGCTGGATGAACTTTGGATCTTTCGGGAGGCAGAGGGGGTTATTGAGAGGAGTTACAGGGAGGTAGTCACTCCTCAGGTACAAGAAAAAGGCAGATGGGTTATGGTCAGGGGATGGAAAGGGAACCGGCAGGCAGTGCAGGGATTCCCTGTGACCATTCCCCTCAACAAGAAGTATACCATTTTGGATACTGTTGGCAGGGACGACTTACCAGGGGAAAGCAGTGGATCACAGGGCTCTGGCACAGAGTCTGTCCCTGCTACTCAGAATGGAAAGGGGAAGAGGAGCAGAACAGTAGTCATTGGGGACTCCATAGTTAGGGGGACAGATAGGAGGTTCTGTGGGGAACGAGAGAGACTCACGGTTGGTGTGTTGCCTCCCAGGTGCCAGAGTTTGTGATGTCTCTGATCGTGTTTTTGGGATCCTTAAGGGGGAGAGGGAGCAGCCCCAAGTCGTGGTCCACATAGGCACCAACGACATAGGTAAGAAGAGAGATGGGGATTTAAGGCAGAAATTCAGGGAGCTAGGATGGAAGCTTAGAGCTAGGACGAACAGAGTTGTTGTCTCTGGTTTGTTGCCCGTGCCATGTACTAGTGAGGCAAGGAATAGGGAGAGAGAGGAGTAAAACATGTGGCTACAGGGATGGTGCAGGAGGGAGGGTTTTGGATTCTTGGATAATTGGGGCTC